>NC_044497.1:22820000-22825000 GCF_902362185.1 Chanos chanos | reverse complement strand
TATCCTGTGGGATAAGCCTTTTCTTCTTACTGTGTTTTGGGAATCCAGGTCCTGATTTGTCTCTCACATGGCTGTCAAATGGCAGTTTCAATTCTGAAGTGTTAAAGTCTCTTCTCTAAAACCCTGTCACACAGTCTGTGAGTGGAGCAGTTAGCAGTTAGTTCCTCATTGGTGGGAACAACTAAGGCCCTGTTTACACTTTGCATTACGATCTGATTTTGTTGATCCGATCACAAGCAGACAACTCTAAGTACGTGCGTTTACACCTCGCTTTAGAGTCTGTGTCTCGAGTGATCACTTGAGATTGGATCTAACTTCCCCGCTCTATATGCAAATAAACATGTAAATCATTTCCAACCCGTTACCCCTCTCACTGAATTTCAGTTTTGCTTTTTTGATTGGAGATAGTGCTTATGAAATGTGAGATGTCAGGCAAATTTGGTGATCATTGGTCGATGTTTTGTGACATTAAGGCATGTAAGCTGTCTCATTATAATGGGTGTCAATGGAGAGGAAAACGCTTAACGTGAGATAACGACAATTTTCCTAGGATTTTGATTTTGATTTTTTGACAGGAGGAGGTGTCTCTGACAAGAAATGTCCGAGAGAAATTTGGTGATCATTGATCACAGTTTTGGAACATGAAGCCATGTTAAGCTTTTTCACGTTAAACGTTGTTGTTTTTAATCAGCGGGAGGCATCAATGCACTTCCTGTGCCTAGTCTGTCAGAAATTAAAAGAAGAAGAAGAAGAAGAAGAAATCAAAACAATATTGATTTTGCCTGTTGTTGTTGCCTGTTGTCGCACTTTAATATGACGCTGTTGGCGAGCGAATGTGCACATATGCGAATGAGTTCGTACCTCCGTGTTAGCAGAGGACGTCAGTTGAGTAAGCGGTCCTTCAGTGTGGTTGAGTTCGCATTCGCATTTACACTGTTACAAGAATGTGGTCATATGCAGTCAAGACCACCTCCGAATGTGGTCTGAGTGACCGGATCTCGATGCGGCCTTAATTCTCATTGGATGTGTGTACACCTGTACTTTTGAGCTGTCCACTTGTGATTGGATCACCAAAATCGGATCTTAATGCAAGGTGTAAACAGGGTCTTTGGAAGAGGAGGCATGATTTTCAGAGCTGCCTGTGTGAATGAGAATGACTGTGTTTAGGGAGGTTTGAGATGCGGGTGGTAAAGACACTGACAGTTCTGTGTATAGGTCTGATATTACTTGGTTCCCATGGAAACAGTCTTACATATTCCCAGGTTCTCTATTCCTGGACTTATTCAGCAGTTCCTCGGGTGGTTCTGCTACATTTATCATAAAAATAAAGAGACGACAAACAGAGGAAAACCTGTTAGAGCTTGATTGAGTTGTTGGTGGGGTTTTTTGCTGCGATAAAAAGTTGTGCCATCATGATGGTTAACTCACGGTGGGAATCACTGTGTAGCAGGTATATCATCTCTCAGGACTTTGTCAGGGAAATAATTTTTATGGCAAATTCAGTGAAAGAGGACAGCAGTTCTCTCTTTGACCAGTAGATGGCAGACAGAGACCCTTTGTGCTGAAGCCTGGTTTGTTCCTTTGTGTGCTGGTAAAGTGCTCTGATGTTAGCGCATTACTGTCAGATGCTCATAGCGTCACAGTGTGGCATAGACCCACTAATATTCATCCTGATAAATCTGTCCAACATGCCACATCAAATCCCCCTCTTCCCTCTCACTTCACCACTGGATGGCAAGTCTAACCAACAAGTATTTTTTTTTTTTGATCATTTAAGTAAAGACTTAGCATAATGACATGTCAACCAAAACGTGATTTTTCTTTTTTTATAATAGAAAGGTCTGGCTCTTTTAGAAGTGTATACACAGCCTGACACATAATGAGAAAGAGACCTACAGATGGAAAAGCAGACACACACACAGACACACACTCCTGGACAGACACTTAAACACACAGGTTCTCACTGTCTAGTGAGTCTATGGGGAGAGTTGCCTTTCTCACCGTCTCCATTTCAATCCAGTGCTGTTGTGCGGAGCAGCATGTACCGCCGTGATGCTGTGTGATATCTAAATATTTACGTGTAGGTCATCTGGAGGATCCCCTCCTCTTACTTATTCATAGCTTTTCTCTCACAGTAATCACTCTGGCAAGAGCGTCTCACATATGGGAGTGCAGAGGCCGGATTGAGCAGTCAGGCAGCTGTTGGGCGTCTGCGCTAAAAGCAGTATATGAATGGCAGTTTGTGGAGAACACGTGTGAGACAGATTCACTCTGCACAGACAGATGGCATGGCGCTTCATTAGCCTGGTATGATAGCAGCACACAACCAGCTGCCCTGTCTCCTCAAGAAAACGATTGAATCTTTTTTTATTGGCTCTGCTTCAGAGAAAAGCATTGTAGAGTTCCTGCCGAATCCCTGAGTTGAGCTGGAATGCGTTGGTGTCTGTGTTGAGCTGGAATGCATTGATGTCTATGCTGTGAGGGAGTATAGTTTGTTTTCATTGTGAGAATGTAACTGGAGCGTTTGAGCGGCCAATTGCGAGGAAAGTTGCTACTCTCTTGTGGCATTAACCAATCGGTGCCTCTGTCTCTGACAGAGACAACTCATTTTCCACCGTAACACCATGATTGGTGTTTAGGGTGAAAAACTTTATTGATTTAAAAATTTTACGTGCATTTAAGATGCTTCAGAGTCTGCGCTACAGAGGGAATGACTCTCTGGAACCAGTGGAATGGACTTCTAAAGCAGAGGAAATTGTTGCAAAAATGCATTTTCCCCATGTAAAGAAAAGACAGTTCTGCAATTCTGTGCGTAATGACTTTCATCCATTTATGGATGCGTAATGATTTAATTTAACTGGTTGCTAGCGAGACAACTAAGCTGGGCATTGAAGGAGCTTAAGCGTTTTTACTTACCACAGAGCCTAACACAGAATTACTTACCACAGAGCCTAACACAGAATTACTTATCACAGAGCCTAACACAGAATTACTTACCACAATCTTACTTTCCTTCTTTTGTCTTTTATGTCTCCTCATTTCTCTCTCCTCACTGTGGTTTGATTTTTCACCTGAAACGAACAAACAAACAAATGAAAAACCCAAACAAACAGCACTGTGCTCTTCTGTTTAGGATGCTTTTTACATCAGACTGTCCATTTTCTCTTTAACGTTTCCTTTATCCTCAGCTCCGTAATGCCGTTAAAGAGGAGCACTTAAGTCACCTCTGCCTCTCACACCACCCAGTCACCTTTCCAAACCATTTTTTTCTGCCCAGTTTTTTGAGCGGTCCCTGGTTTATCGGGGAGCCCCAGCGTTTCTAATCCCAGAGGGGAGACCAGCCGTACCCTGATAGGACGTCCCTATCGCTAATTGTAATCTCAGCTCTGACATGTCTGTGTATGTAAAGCCATTTAGGCTGCACTCGGTGGGCTGGCGCTGGGTCCTGATGCCACGGCGATAATTGGTAAGGAGTTGGAGGAGATCGTATCCAGTCTTCTGATAGGAGTGAAAGGGGTTAGACCGCAGTGTCCTCCTCCTTTTAAGTGTTTACTTCTTCTGGCTAACATTGTTTGAGTCTCGGCTCAGCTTCTTTATTTTACTTCTTACCAAGTGTTTCGTTTTACTGCTGTGTTGCTTTCATTTTATCTAAGAGGAGTTCTGAACCACGGTGACTGTAGATTTTGGAGAATTTTGTGGCTTTTCATAATGACTGTAGTTCTGTTGTGTTGCCTCTTTACACATCACATTTATCAAGGACACAGCTTTTACAAAAAATCTCCAAGGTAATAATAGATATTGAATTTAGATTTTTGGTTTAAGAGTGTTCTGTAGGTGCCTTGCTAACTGAAGGCTAAAGGCTGATTGTCTTTGTGTGTCTTTGTGCTCTGACATGTCGCTAAGCATTTTCTGTAGATTCAGTTAAATGGACGGTGACAGGGCGTGTGTCTGTCCGTTCCCAGGTTTAACGTTTGGAGTTGTGCTGTTGTGTTTGTGAGATCTTTGCGTACGTGGCAGCTTTTCTCTGTAGAGGAGCAGAATTATTCACGGGCCACATTCTGCTCCCCAGACACCTCACTCTAGGGCTAATTGCTTTGATTATTTACTGGTAATTTACCGCATGGCTGCAAGAAATGTGTTAAGTAAATGCATCTGAGTAAATAAAGAGCTCAGGCAAGAGATGTTGCTCTGTTATCTGATAGAGACACAGTACATCAACTACAGCGCACAGCAGATGTATGGTCTGTGTGTGTGTGTGTGTGTGTGTTTGTGTGTGTGTGTGATTGTGTGTGCGCATGTGTGTGTGTGTGTGTGTGTGTGTGTGGGTTAGATTTCACTGGGTGTTAGAACCTTTTGGACATTTTAGTGCAGTGAGAGTGGCTGAACAATAATTCTCTAACACATACTTCTTATAAGTCATTTGTAAGGTACAGAGCAAGGCTAAATCCTTTTTTCACTGACTCTCCTTATAGACAAAACTGTCACGTCAGCCTTTATAACAGTTGATTCCTGTTGTTTGATTACTGGCTGTGGAAGGGTTGTCTTTAAACACTGCTCTTCTACATGCCAGGTCAGCATGTTCTGTTGACCTGGTCTGGCGTGGTTTGTTTACGGCCTGTTCCAGTGCTCAGGGATCTTGTCCCACGCCCTTCTTAGCCCCCCCCCCCCCCCCCCCCACACACACACACAGACACACACACAAGATTATTTATGACAACGCTGCATGTGGAGCACACCTCATTTCAGGCTTATCTGAGTCATTGTGCTTGGCTGAATATTATCTTCTGCCTCCAGATTCCAAAAGCAGAACTGCACGCCAATCAGATTTGCTTTGTCTCCGCTAGGCATTAAAATGAATAAATAAAGAAATGACAAGTTGTTTGTGTGTGGTGGAAAAATATTATAAAGGGCTGATGTTCCCGCCTCTGTTTTTTGGGACCGAATGCTGCTTCGGTGTGTGTGTGTGTGTCTGTGTGTGTGTGTGTCTGTGTGTGAGGGGT
>NC_044497.1:21922500-22080000 GCF_902362185.1 Chanos chanos | reverse complement strand
AAATAAATAAATAAATAAAAGCATATACCTGAGAAAACATTGCCCCAATTAGCCGTCCTCTACCTGTTTCTTCATTTTTCTTCTCTTTTTTTGGATTTTTAGAGAGTAGTAGACAGAGAAACAGAGATGTGAACTGTACTTCCTCTTAAAATCAGTAGTATTCTATGTGAGAGAGATGCATGGGTCGGAGTATCTGTAGTATTCTATGTGAGAGAGAGGGATGGGTCAGAGTACCTGTAGTATTCTATGTGAGAGAGAGGGATGGGTCAGAGTACCTGTAGTGTTCTATGTGAGAGAGAGGGAGTTTTAGTTTGAGTTTTAGTTTGGCTAGTATAAGTGATGGACTGACATCATCTACTGGTACACCTGCTCCTCTTTCTTTTCTTTCTGAGGTGCCAATCAGGAAGGATGTAGAGTTGAGAGCAATAAACTGATTTAAACATGATGTATCAATATCTCAGTTTGAATGGGAATTGCATCACATGTATATATATAAAGGTATACATGTGCAAGGAAGCTACTATTTTAAATAATTATACAAGTCATCAATGAAATCATCATGAAGCATGTAGACACATCCATAAAATGTACTGTAATTCAGTTCGCTGTTAGGTTGCCCCTTTGATTGCTTAGTAAATGCTAAAAAATAGACCATAATTTCTGCAAAAGTGAAAATAGATGCCATATAACTCACAAAATACAAATACAAGGATTTATGTCCCCTCAGAAGGGCTTAATTTAGACATGCAATGACTTTGTACTCTTGTCACAAATGAAGCTGTTGGGTAAATCAGTAAATGCACTGATGCTGATGGGTAAATCAGTAAACGCAGTGATGCTGATGGGTAAATCAGTAAATGCAGTGATCCTGATGGGTAAATCAGTAAATGCACTGATGCTGATGGGTAAATCAGTAAACACAGTGACGCTGATGGGTAAATCTTTAAATGCAGTGATGCTGATGGGTAAATTGGTAAATGCAATAATGCTGAGGGGTAAATCAGTAAATGCAGTGATCCTGATAGGTAAATCAGTAAACGCAGTGATGCTGATGGGTAAATCAGTAAATGCAGTGATGCTGATGGGTAAATCAATAAGCTGATGTAAGGAGGTGAAGCCAATGGCTTGCTTGCTATGAACATGTTTATTTTGCGATAATGTGAAATTACAAAATGCCATGGTAAAATGCCATGACAGACTCAGCCACAGTGTGTGATGAATACATGTGTGGTGTGCAGCTTTGCACACCTGTTTCTTATTTCCCTTCATCAGATTGGTTAACTGCTGATGACAAAAAGGCCTTTTTTTTCTTTCTGATGGAACACGAAAAGCTCATACTTATTTCATGTGTGGTTTTTTTTTTTTTTTTTGAAACTATTTTTACTTTTATCAGGTGTGCATTTGCTGTGTAGTATAAAGTTAGCAAATGAAATGACGTGTGGGTTCCTTGCAATCTGTATATCCCAGCATGCGTGTCATGTTTTAGGAAACTACATGAGTATGAAGCTGATGAAGTTATAAATATCAAATTAATATAAAATTATTTATTTATGTAAAATTTTATTACATTTGCATATAAACCTCACATCAGTGTAGTCAAACCTCAGTATGCCACAGTTTGTAGAACTGTTATGAAATGAAATGAATTAAGTGAAATTGAACTGCCCATATCATTCTTTAGCAGAATAGTCTGCTCACCATGTGCTGAAGGGCATTATGTATCAAAACAACATTGTGTTTCTTACAGCAAACTTTTACATACCCAACATAATGCGGTTAATGCTAATTTGTTAAATCCATTCAAATATTGCCTGAATGCCTGTGTTTTGTGCATATAAACTGTTTGTGATATTGATTTTGTATGTTCCATCTGTGCGATTATGTATTAATTTATTGATTTTTATTCAAGGAGCCGGAATTCTTTTTCAAATTATTAATGAGTGCATAAACATGTGTATATGCACATTAAACCTGAAAATGGAACAAAGAGTGTTACATTATTCCAATTAATTTAATACAAAGGCAATTTATTGGCACAGCTAAAGCTGTTTTAATCAAGTTAATAAACATTCATAAGAGATGTAACATATTAATAAATTCTTTCACAAACTGTTTCATACACCATTGCACCATGAAGGATGTTAATAGGCTATACAATGCATAATCCCATTTGATTGTTCAGGGATTTAGGATAAGCATGGACAAAAATGATTTTATAATTCCACATTCAGAGGATGGATGTGAAGCTTCAAGAACCACCCCCCATAATGTTCCCTATGCCTCTTTCGTCTCTTGAGTCAACCAGCTCTCACTCAAAAACTACTGTTCTGGTTCTTGCCCGTTTGCTGTATCTTTTTTTTTTTTCTTAGTTTTATTCTTATGGATTTCTATAATTTTCAGTTAATTACCCATTATATAATTATTTATGTGGAAAAAAAATGTTTGTGCATATCCAGGTATTGGCTGTCTCTTTCAAATATGTAATTTGTGTTATAATTTAGTTACAATGAAATATTAATTAATTAAGTCAATCACCAGCAGATGAGGGGCAATTTATAAATTTCTATGGGGAAGCACTTACAACACTATAGTGCCACAGTAATGAAAATCTGATGCTATGGCCTACTTGTTGTAACAGAATGCATTTCATTGTCACATTACACAATGTCGCGCTCTAAATCTGACACCCCCCCCCCCCCCCCCCCCCCCCCCCATCCCTTTATTTTCCACACTCCGCGCTCTCAAGATTCCGGACTATTAGTCATTAGTCATTAGTCATTAGTTAAAAAGCAGTCCGCTGGCTACCGAGCCTTTTCCTACTGCTCTCCCTTCCTTTGGAATGGTTTACCCTACAGAAATTCTGTTCAAACTCTCTTTATACCTTTAAATATAATTTTGATTTGACTTTGCTGTGGACATAAATAGTATAAATAGTCATATTGGGCTCTAAATAAATGTGTATTCTTATTATTCTTATTCTTATTTATTTATTTATTTATTAATTTAAATGTATTGATTTTAATTGATTCTAATTAATTAATTTATTAATTAATCAATTAATGTTTTTTTTTAAGGAACATATGCACTTTTTTCTTACATAAGGGAATGTGTGTGTAGTGATGTAAACACCAGTAAAGTAATTAAAGCAAATAACACCTCTGCGTTTACTGGAAGTTTTGCAGTATTACTTATAGAAGATATCCTGGTTTCAGACATAGTGCACCTATCTATCTATCTATCTATCTATCTATCTATCTATCTATCTATCTATCTATCTAATGTCCGTATGAAAAAAAGAAAAACAGAAAAAACTCTTCCATAAGGACATTAGACTCAGCGATAATAAGAGACCTGCGTTTATTTCACCTAAAGTCTAAAAGAATAGTAGGATCACTGTGAGTTTAGGCTACCATTATCCAAAACACAGATTGTTTTGTTTGTTTATGTTTAATCTAATTCGCTAACAGATGAACATGCATAAGGCAAATTGAATTCACTAAAGCCACAAAAAATAAAGGACTACTGTAAGCATTTTAACCCACTGCTCTTCTGTTTTATAGTAAAAAAAAATAACTATAATTTTCCCAATTGTGTATTTGAGGTAGGTGTTTATTTCACTGAGAGGGCCGTGCATACTGGCGATTATAAGAGGCCTGCGTTTATTGGAGACTTGGCTGTTATTTGAAGTTTTATGGTATACATCAGTGAGACATATTTTCATTATTTATTTTTTTTTCTTTATTGAGAAATTTAGTAATTTGGTTAATCTGTTCTACTACATATAAATTTTAGATGTTATGGTTCACCCTATTCAGAGGATTGGATTGTACCATGGCTCAGTTTGTATCGTGGTTTGGCGTGAAAAAAATTGAACATATTCAGAACTGAAGTTTTTCTGTCATTTTAACTTAACAATGTACATGTTTAACACAAAAGCAATAAATTGTTATAGTGTGGAATGTCCTCCTGTACCAACAATATGTGTTCCCTATGATTTCACATCCTGATGCGGGTTGGGGGGGGGGGGTGCTTACAAGAGCTGAGGTGAAGAAATCCAAGGAACACTGGAGGTAGTGGATAGTCCTTATGAATGGACTGCCGAACTGTGGTTTTTGATTTCAGTTCAAATGTCACGTTTCTTGAATGCACATGCAAATCAGTGTTATCTTTATTTAAAGTAAACATAAGACTTTCAAAGACTTACAGAATTCCAGTACAAGAATAAGACCGGGGCAGACCAAGAAAATAAACGTGACACGGATGAAAACTCCAAACAATGCCAGAACAAAGAAACGGGAAACCAAGGAGTACTTATATCAAACTAAACAAGGCTTAACAAGGTATAACAAACTAAACACAGGTGAGAACAGTGATTGAACTGAAAGACTAAACAGGGATGAACCAAAAACTGACTAGGGGGTGGGGGGCGATGACAAGAGAAACAGTGAAAACAGACCCCAGACTCGACACTAGAGCGAAAAAGGGCACACAGAGGAGACAGGGGACCAGGGCGTGACAACAAAACTGTTTCACACCCAATGTAAATGAATATGTTAAATATGGTAAAAGCACACTGATAAGTATATTCCCTATGTATTTTACATATATTTACTGGATACCTCTGCTCCGTTGTGTCAGGGCTAATGTCTAACATGTTTTGAAAAGCAGGCATGGCTTTGAAGTGGCCATTTACAGGCAAAGTGCAAATGTCACGTTTTGTTCCCGGACAACTGGGTGAAGATCGTGGTAGAACTATTAATGCACTGTGTCACTTTTTTGAAGCCTAGCATGGCCAGCTGATATGTGAACTCGCTTCACTGTGCTGTACAGGTACCTGTTTTCCTGTGATACAGTTTATCTTGTGCCAGTGGGTCTGGTGAGCAGCAGATGGCTGGTGACATGAGAAAGGGTACTGGGAAGCTGATAGCAGGGCTTGCCAGGAATCGTGGTCTCCCTTGCCATAAGGAACATTGTGTTTTCCAAGTTTCAGATGGTACTCTATAATGCTGGACTTCCTTCATCTGCACATTTAAGATAACATTCACTTTTGTGATGTTAAAGTCGTGGAGAAGGAAACATGACTTGTGAGGGTAGATTTCAATGTAGTACAACGTGGTTAAGGTACAATAAAGTCATTAATCTGTAAGTTACACTCCCTGTGAGTTCATTGGAACTACTACATATTTTATTTGAGGATTTCATGCCCACAGAAATTAATTTAAATCCTTTTTTGCAATTATAGCACAAGCTCATGCAGAGGTTTATCCTAACATATCAGTTAACAGTTACACTTTACTTGGACAGTCTGCCCACAGAGGGTTTAAAGAGTAAATATGATGATTCAAGAACATACATACATGTATTCAGAACAATTCAGTTGAGCTTCATCTACGGTTAGGGTCAGAGTTAGGGTTAGAGTCAACCTATGCTATACTAATGTCCAATGGTATAATGTATATACATATATTCAACAAACAATTAGTAAACCATATTGTTAATCTTGTTGAGCATTCTAATGTTTAACAATGTATATACAAATGGTTGAATCTCAAGTAAGCTGCAGCTTACACTGCGTGAAACGAGGTGTATTCGGACTGGAATACTCCTGTATATTCCCGGATACTCCACCGATAATCAGATGTATCTGGGAGTTTGCAGCTCTGTTACGCAGCCTGGAATACCCCTGGATATGTACCAGGTTTGGGGGTCTGCCTAGAGCCATTAATTGCCATGGTGAATAATCCCTTGGGGGTGCTTGCAAGGGAACATTTGCACTTCACACCTTGGGCCACCAGGTATCCTGCAATTAGAGACTTTGGATTGGTGGAACAATGTGTTGCCCCTTCTCTAAAACCCTTCCCCATTGGTCCATTGTGTGTCCTCAGACATGATTTCATATGGTTTATATTATTATTATTATCATTATTATTATAATTGGTGGTATTGTTTTGTGTTCATAGGTAGATTGTATAGATCTGTCAAACAATAATAAATTACACAAATTTAATTATAAATAAAGAAAATACAGTATAATATAAATTATAAGGCATATACTGTAAATTGACAATTAGATCACTGAAAAGAGCAAATGGAGAAAAAGTCTAAGAACTACTGGGGAAATTATTATGTTTTGACTTACTTTTCCTTTGCCTCGTTCGAGCGGTGATCCTGCCCCCCTCTTTGTTCTCTAGATTCCCTTATTAGTTCATCCTGTAACTCTTTCTAATAGTCTCAATAGGTCTTGCATGATGCTTGAGAGAGAAAAAAAAAGTGGAGGAGAAAGGAAGATTGATTAGAAGTTAATTTAGAATTCTAGATACTGTTATGAAACAATCGCGATGATATACCAACAAAAAACATTGTCTTACCTTGTCTGTGGATCATATCTGTGCTTGTTGTTTTCAGTATTATGCATTCTCCGCACAGCTTCCTGTAAAGGCAAATTAGTACAAGAGTTAAATTCAACCACAGTAAGGGATAAAACAGACCAAGAAATGCGAACGTATCAGAATGTGCGGTAGTCAAAAACAAAACCCAGCAGGCTACAGAAAAAAACTTACTGAAACAGTTATTTCCCGCTCGTCTTCTTTTTTGGGCAGACTCCTCTTGCGCCTCTTTGAGCTGTCTGATGTCTGACTCCATCATGTCCAACTGCCGAATAACATTCTCCATGAACGTTTACTGCTGTTCAGACATCTTCTTAAAAATTCATTTAACGGGGACACCAGTTGTTTGTTTTCATTCGCACTCAGCGTTGCAATAATTGGATATTCCTGGCACGCGAGTAGCCTCTCCACTCCGCTGTCCGTCAGAAAACTCAAGTGTTCTTTTGCAAGCCATCTTCAAAATGTGCACTATCAACAGGATAACTCCTGTAATCCTTCTGTGACTTGCTTCTCCTTCATACAAGTAACCCTCTTCCCCAAAGCAAATTTCACACTGCAGTTGCACACAATGCTATTGGTTACTGTCACTCAGAAACGTTCCAAACAAACAAGCAAGGAACAACAATAACAACAAAAAAACCTCCTGTACCCTGTAAACATTTATGGTACTTTGACCAGGCGTACTGCTTTACGTTGTACTGCACAGCATTTTGACCCTTTGTCCCACATCCCACATACTGAGATCATGTTGGTTGTTTGGTTTTTAATTGTCAGAAATAAGAACAAATGGATTCATTCTTTTACCCGCCCAGCACGAGCCGTTTATGCTGTTGCGGCATAGTTTCTGATCTATTTCATAGCGCTACCTGAAAAGCAGCAAAAATGCAACATAGCCAAGTTTTTCTAAAAGCCTTGCTATCACCCAGTGGCTGAAAAGAGAGCACTGAGGGCGGTCATCAAGAGGCTGTGATGGCCGTCAATCAAACTGTGCAGATGTGAGACCGATGAACTCCTTTGCTACGCCATGAAAACCAAACTTAGAAAAACTTTACAGATATGACAGTAAACGCTATCAGCCAACATAGTGGCCAAAAAGAAAAGAAAAAGATCTTTCATCCCTTCTGACCATGCTACTCATCCAACAGAGATTTTTGTTTGATATAAAGATTTTGCATTGAAATTGTTTTATTTTATGTAATATTTTATTTTGAGCCTTATTTATTGTTATAGTTGGATTTGGTCAGGGGTTTAACTTGAAAGACTTGAGCTGTATGATGCCTGCTGCTTTGCTTAAGTACAGTTGCCTTTGATGGGCCTGTAATGGCCAATGCATGTTGGATGTCTATCAGTACAAGTGTATACAAGTGTCTTATTCAGTTAGGTAGACATTATATCTAAGTTTTATGTTATCTCTCAGTGTTGGTAACATGTCCCACATTGTCCCATTGTTGCATAACCATCAAATATGTGATGAATGAGCCCTTCATTTAGACTTTTTTTTTTATGTTTTCAGTGTGTTTATGTATGCTCCATTTGAAGAGCCCATCTTAATTTAGTTGCACGACAGTGCAATAACATTAAAGGCTATATGGGCCTACCACTGCTGTATTATACACCATGCAACACCTAACAAGCTTGTGTAGTTATCAAAATATAGCCTAAATATTACATATAGGCTATCTGATAGAAAGTTACGGCGCGGGAAGCAGGGGCAGGCTTCTGTACCCAGTCCCACTAGACCACTGACTGTTATTAGCATTTGAAAGGCCAAGCCATCAGCTAATGACTGTGGTCACACAGATGCCTGAAAACCTCCGTCTAACAGCTGTATTTGGACATTTGCAGGAGTGTGCAGGTCCGAATAACAAAGTTCTGCAGGCATCCGAATACCTCTGGCAAACAGCAGGTGTGGCGGAAGTTTACTTTCTCCGGATATTTCCGAATACACCACTTTTCACGCAGTGTTATTCAACATGTTGAACTGTTACAAATACCCTGTAAACCCTTTGTGGGCAGACTATCCAAGTAAAGTGTTACCCAGTTAACTTCCAAGGGCATTTCTGGTTTTGTTAAAACTTGTAACTTGCTCGCTTTTTTTGAAGCCCAGTATTGAGACCTGCAGGTTCTAACACTCTAATACTGAGAGACTGACAAGTTCTAATACCCTGAGAGCTGAGAGCTCCACGGGCTCTAATGCTCTAATACTGCGAGACCCACAGGGTCTACTACTCTAATCCTGAGACCTCCACAGGCTCTAGTACTCTAATCTTGAGAGACCCGTAGGCTGTAGTACTGTAATCCTGAGAGACCCACAGGCTCTAGTACCCTAATACTGAGAACTCCGTAGGCTCTAGTTCTCTGATCCTGAGAGACCCACAGGCTCTAGTACTCTAGTACTGTGAGATCCATAGGTTCTAGTAGTCTAAAAGTGAGAGACTCGCAGGCTGTAATACTCTAGTACTCTAAAACAGAGAGACCCACAGGCTCTAACACTCTTAAAACTGAACAGTTTTTGGAAATCTGGAGAAATCTGTGAGAGAATTACACCAGTACTGCTTGTTGTCTCAGATATTTGAATTACTAGGTGATCTGCTTCTTTTGATTGAAGCAGGCAAGGAAGATTATAAGAACTAAGAAATTGTAAGAACTAAGCAATCATAAACAAGATATAAATAACTTATATCATGGCTTTATGGACCATGAAACCCATAACTGGCTGGAAGAGAAACTTATCGTCAATCAAGTCATGCTGCAATGTTTGCTGGTTTGACTCTAAAATGGACGCACAGAACATTCTGGGCTTCCAGTTTTTTGTGCTGAGAATGTGGGTTGGCCAAGAGTTTGCATTTTAAACAATCATTGATGTCTCAGCAAATAGGAGAGGGCATCTGAGTTGTACTTTCTGTTTTGAATAAATGTATTGCGACTGACAGACATAAGTTAAGGTTGTAAATAATGAAAATGCAGCTGCTATTGCATGTGTGATGAATGTAACATTTGAAGTAAGCGTCTATGTGGCTGTAGTGCTAATGCAGTGTAGGGCAGTAGGTTTGACCTTTGGTAACTGTTTTGTAATTTTTGGATGTGGAGACAATCAGGGGCAGTGGGTTTACAGTACTCTGACCTGGGCTTAAATTGTTACACTAATCATTCAAGTCATTCACAAATGAAGTATTCAAACACAGTCAAACAATAGTAAGATAATTGTTTTTTCAAAGCTGTATCTGACATAGCTGTCTAAGGATTCAGTGTGTGCGTTCTCGGGGTGCAAATGTAAAGAGAGTGTTCTTTCTTTGTTCTACTGGGGCACATTGGAATTATGAGATGGCCTCGCACAAAATCCAATCAGAACTGTGTGTTGAATCTCAGGTGGTAACTGTAGTCTGTTGTCCTTGTCAGTGTGTCCTGGGGAATAGTTTGTTGTCCAACAGGAAGAGGGATCTCAGTCTTACTGTGGTGGCTTTTAACTTTTAATTTTTATGGTCCAGGCTGTAACCTTGCAAATAATTATTTTCTGCTGGATTGTTCATTTGGTGAAATTAGTCTTGTTTGTGCGGCTCTGAGTATAAGAGAGAGAAAGTGAGAAAATCTTCAAAAACATGGCTGGTTGGAGAGCTGCATTCAGAGAGGATGTTTTAAAGAATTTCCTGTGTTGGAAGTGAGGTATGTCCAGAGGTGAATAAACTGTATAATTTGTGTAGTGCTCCCTATGGATGCATGGTACCTGCAGTAATGAGGTAGCTATAAGCACACTCCCCTCTGTAGGTATTCCTTTGTTGTTTGTTTCTACCCTTTTGTTGTGGTATGTAGAGATATCTAATGGGGAAGATACCAGTTTGATTGTCTTTGTAAGATCACAGACAGAACTTATGACCTGAAATCACTTTTGGAATATAATACAAATGTGTGCCAAATTTACACAGAAAAGATGCATCTTTGTGGCACTTCAAGCTGCAGTGTAAACAGAGCCCGTAATTTAATAAGAGATCAGTGTACATGTCTACGGTTTAAAGACACATGCACATTGCCTGCCACAGAAGGTAGTTTGGCTCCATTCAGAAGGCAATATGTAACTGTGGGAAATTTTTAAACATATCTTCATATAGATCTCATGCATACAGTGATAAAGGGAGTGACATGACAACTGGATGTAACTGACCCTGGAATCGAGGAACCATTGAAATATTTGTGAGTCCACCGCCACTGATTACTTCAAACTCATGGAGGAATTCTGTCAGAATCTCAAAACATTTAAACCAGAAAAATACAAAGAGATAGTATGAACTATAAGAGAGAACGGGTTTACCCATTGTTTAGGAGGGGAGCCATGCTAGCCCATGGTGAATGATTTTGCATATTGAACACTGGGAGTGGGGGTGGTGAGGTAGCTGTAATTTCTGGCCAGGGCTCTATCATTACAAACTGTTGGACTGTGTTAAAGAATCATACGTAACTACATGTTGTGCTGAAGTATTTAATTGTGTTTCATTTTTTGCCTTTCTTTTTTCCAATTTACTTCTTGGGAAGGAGATGACTACCCTTGTTAAAACTGAAATAAAAACACAAGGAAGATGTTAGATTGGATTATTCTGTGCAGTATCACCATATTCATTTTGTCCACCACTTTGACATGCAAGTAAAAAATGATTTATATTTCACTCTGTATTTTGTGCTATACCTCATGCTATATTGTGTTCTGTATTTTTCATTTGAGTTTGAGTTTTTTGAGTATTTTTCGGCTGAGCTTTACGAAAATAGTTTCACTTCTCAGTGACAATAAAAGTTCACCACTCTTCTTCCTCTGACAGTACACCTGTGTTTTACTGAAGGCCAAGTCTGAAGTTCGGCCTGTAGTTTGGGTGTGTATGCTCCATTCATTTTCTAAGCCACTTATGTTAATTAGGGTCGAAGGGGGTGCTGGAGCCCATCCCATTGTTCATTCGGTGAAAGGTGGGGAAATACCCTGGACAGGTCACCAGTCCATCACAGGGCAGGCACACAGACACATTCACACCTGGGGGCAATTTAGAATCTCCAATTCGCCTGACTTAAATGTCTTTGGACTGTGGGAGGAAACCCACACAGACAACATGCAAACTCCACACAGAAAGGACCATGGCTGCCCGGCTGGGAATCGAACCCAAGACCTTCTTGCTTTGTAGCAACAGCGCTACCCACTGTGCCACCTAAGAAAATAGTCTTAAGAGAAAAAAAAAGAGACCTCAATCAGAAATTGTCAAAAAATGTGTCAGATAAGGAAGTGGCACCCTATTTCTCACTACTAGAAGTAGAAATAGGAGTACTATATTGATCACACACACACTAGAGCAGTGAGCAGTGAAATGCAGCCTCTGCTATTAACCCTACCTATAATCCAGTGAGCACACACACACACACTGGAAGCTAGGAGCAGTGGGCAGCCGGAGGCACCTGGGGACCAACTCCAGGTCAAGGTCACGGACAGGCATATTAATCCTAGCATACATGCCTTTGATGTACCTGTTATATTAATGTTACAGCCATACATCATGGTTTAAGATTTCTTTCTAATCAGCTATCTGTGGTTCTATTTGTTCTCTCAATATATGAAATTTAAAATTTAAGCATTGACTATGCATTGAAGCTGGTGCTCCGCAGGACAGATTTATCATGGCAAAATGCAGGATATGTTACATAAACATGTAGTTGCATGTTTGTTTTTCAAGATCAACCACAGTGACACATAGTAAAAGAACCAATACACTGATGAACAGGGAGAGTGAAGTATAAGAATGCTAATATAACCTTTTGATATAACCTGTTTTTAATGTTACCAGTCCTCCAGGTTGACTGAGTGTTATGAATGGTGTTATTATGGGGGCATTGTCATGGGAATCTTACCAAAATGCCAGTCAACCTATGTATTAGGTAATCCTGTTTAATTTTAGATTAACCTAGCTCACATGCCATTTAGTTTCTTAAACTAAAAAAAAACTCTTTGAATGAGATTTTAAATCTCTGTATGAACTCTGCCTATATTTTCTGTATGTAATTAGTGATATGCAATATTCACAATTTTACAAATTTTAAAATTTTCAAAATTTTGTGTTTACTGACAGAGGTGTGTTCTGAGACTTCCTATTGCATGCATGAATGTGTAACATGCATGAGTGGTCTGATGTTGTGCTTTGTTTCCTGGACTTATAAAAATTTACATTCACTGGCCTCAGGTACCAAATGAAGTAGAATCAGACTGTATTATTCACTCAGCAATTGAATAATGCAATCAAAATCAAAAGGTGCAGTCAAAATCAGTGAAAGGCTGTTCTGAACACCAATGATCTAAATCTAATAAGTACCAGCAGTCTCAGAGTTCTGTGGTGCTTATTTACTTAAAGGATGCACAAAAAGGATTCTGCTTCTTCACAAAACTCTCAGAAAACATAACTTTAAAACACAAGTGTTGGCTGTTTGGATGTTTTGCCATCTTAAATATATTCAGAGACTGGGCTCACTGGGGAGGATTTTTGCTGGAGTCAGACACGTCTCCATGGCTGTGAGTGCCGCTGGTTGGCAAACTACTACATTCAGCAGGTGCTAACATAAGCAAGACTTGAGCTAAGAAATGAATCACAAAGAGATGGCTATATTGGCTTTTACAAATGCACTTCCTTTTAACCCCTCTGTAGATTTGTTGTAGATCTGGAATGGTTCTGCTCTTGATATACAGTTTAAAATGTCAATGCATTGTTTCTCTTTCAGATAATTTGATTGGATTGGTTGAAATGTGTGGATTGCATGAAATGTGTAGAATTCCAGTAAGTCACTGATGTGTCACGTGTTCAGTATAGTAATGGAGAATAGCCCAATTCATCAGTAACCATAATTAGGATGACCTGAAGAATGTGGCCTGTTTTGCAGCCTATTATAATAAAGCCCTTAAATTACTCAATCTTCAAATGTTTCAAACTTGGCTTGATTTAATTCCCTCTCATGTGTTCAGCTATTTTTGTAAGAGAGCTGATAAGGCCGAACAACAGTGAATATCTGGTTTGATTTAGGGAGTGTCAGTAATGAGCTTACATACACCTACAGTGCAGTTTAGAACTACTCAATACAAATCTCTAGTTTGGAAAAAGCATGTTGTTTGTTGTATAATTTCATTTAAAAGTATCTCTGAATATGAAAGCTTGTCATCCTAGCAATAAAAGTGTGTGTGTGTGTGTGTGTGTGTGTGTGTATGTGTGTGTGTGTGGAGGTGGCGCTGGGTGGGCGGAAGAACTGGGAACATTAATGTTGCCGTTATCTCTCCAGGCTCCCTTAGAGAGTTGTGTGGGAGAGGGGGGGGTGTATGAAAGCATTGGATTAGTCTTGTCCATCTCTGAAAGCAGTCAACCAAGATAAACTGCAAGTTGTCTGTTGTAGGAGAGCTACTGAGCTGGTTTTCGCATTATGTACAAGTGATAGAATAGTCGCTCGATACGGAGTTGTCGTTATGAAATACAGACAGATGTTTGTTTTGGCTTTGCAAACCTGTTGCACTAGCATAAATGTCTACAGTGCTACCTCTAGCAGCAACCAAGCAGGAATTTAGCTTTATTTTACCTGCATGATTTTATCTTTGATCAAGCATACCCATGTGACCAAGCATATGTATCTCCATCTAACATAGTACATACGTGTATGTTGAATTTTCTCTCATCCAGCACCCTGTTTCTCCTCCTGACTGTTTCCTGTGCCACAGTATATAAAATAGTGCTTACAAAATACAAAGCTTTTTTTTGCTGTTGACCTCAAAAAGTACTGACTGTACTAGAGACCTCTATGTTCATTTATTTTAAACCTGACATTAACATGCATATGTTTTACCTGTTTTTTCTTTTTTTTTTTTTTTTTTGAGTTATGCGCCTGTATGCACCATTCCACTGAGAGTTGCCGCAGGGTAGTGGGTGGGTGGAGTGTTATGTAACTGTAAAAGAGGCCTGAAAGGATAACTTCAGCACAGACAGGGGAAATATGAGAATGTGGGCTCTTCTCATCGAACTTCCCTTGATTGATATTCTGTGTTTTTGTATGCGTGTGTGTGTGTGTGTTTGAGAGAGAGAGAGAGAGAGAATATGGCTGCCTTAACTTGTTATAAATATACATTTCCATGTGTGTTGACAATTTAGTCATTTTGCAGGCATAATTTTGCTCTTAAAAAAATGGATAGGATTGAAATACTCACATAGGGTCACATGCGTTAACATTTTCTTCAAACATTAATAAACTTTCTTTTGTGTATAGATAAAAAAAAAACAAAAACAAATGCATATGAAAAAAAAAAAGTGAAATTTGGAACCTGTGTGTATTCACTAATGTCTGTGCACACCCACATGTCTCTAGAGGTGAATGCCCACCAAATCTCACAAAAGTAAGCTGAATTTTGTTTAGTGTGCCAAAACAAACAAATGACCGCACAAAACACACACACACACACACACACACACACACTTTTTTCTTGTAAAATTACTACTTTATTCTCATGGCAAGTCCATGTGGTTCTTTCTATAGACACAGTTTCTTGCACATTCTTTTCAAAGTCCTGATACTTTTGATAATGTGGTGCTGATGAGCCAAAAGATTAAGTCTTTCAATATTTGTGAAACCTATACTAAAGAATAACTTCACAACATGGTCCACGCAGGAGATTGGCCTACGTTACCTCAAGCAGTGTAGTTCACCTACACATTGTGCTCACTGTTCAGTCAGCCTGTGTGTCACACGGTTACGTCCTCCAAGTAGGGGGGGTGGTTCACACTGTTCACATAGGCATTTATTAGTTTAGAGTTTAGTTTATTGGCTTGAGTGTGGATTAGGAACTGAATGTTAATTTTAAAACGATTTTCTTCTCAGTGATGTTTATGGTTATACATGTTTATTGCTGGGTTTACGAAAACCGTAACCCATAAACCAGTATTAGGCTACATGTAAGTGTAATTATTACAATAGTTTATTGAAGAACACTTATATTAACACTTTAATATCCTAAAATTAGAAGTGTAATAAAAACAAAACCGGGAGTATTACGCCTATTTCCACTTGTATTCGAATGCAAATACAAATACAAATAATTTTGCTGCCTTAACAAATACAGATACAAATACAAATACTGGGCTCTCTGCACAGGTGTGTGTGTGTGTGTGTGTGTGTGTGTGTGTGTGTGTGTGTGCACATGTGTGTGTGTGTGTATGTGTGTGTGTGTGTGTGAGGTGCAGCTCTCTACTTCTTTCTCAAGTTAATTCAGTTCATTTGTGTAGCCTTCTTTACAGCAGGCTTTGTCACAAAAGATCTTTGTAGGATATTAGGCCTCTGACTGCCAGTGAGCAAGACTCTCTTAGGCCAAGAAAGGTAGAGACCTCGCGAGGAGCCAAGGCGCAGGACTGAAGGAATGGGGAGCCTATCCTAAACTAGTCTGCACTAGGGAGTTATGGTAGGGATAAGTAGAGAGAATAATGTGTTTCTCCAGTAATCCTTGGAGAAAAGAGATGTATCTTAGGACATTGGTTATGTCAATACAGTGTCAGTGAGGGGTAGGGTTAATCAGAGGTGTTCCTACAGGAGATGACTCCCTGGTAAGGTAGGGGAAGAGGGGCAGGATGGGGTGGACTTGCAAGTGTTATTTCAGGACTCTAGCTAAAGTTTAAAGCAGTCAGATAGGTTTTTATGTTACATTTTCCCCCCTTGCGATAAGATACTGATTAAGTGTGCCGAGATTTTGATTTCTGCTGAATATTGTGAAAAGTAACACTACAGCAGAAACAGCTGAAAGGTGGCTCAGTCAGACCATCATAGCACTGTAGAACAGGACACTGCGTGAAAAGAGGTGTATCTGGACTGGAATACTGTATATTCCCGGATACTCCACAGACAATCGGCTGTATCCGGCAGTTTGCAGCTCCGTTACGCGGCATGGAATACTCCTGAATATGTACCAGGTTTGAGGGTCTGCCTAGAGCCCTTAGTTGCCATGGTGAATAATCCCTTGGGGATGCTTGCAAGGGAACATTTGCACTTCACACCTTGGGCCACCAGGTATTCTGCAATTCGTCAAAAATCTTACTTTGGATTGGTCGAGCAATGTCTTGCCCCTCCTCTAAAACCCTTCCCCATTGATCCAGTGTATGTCCCCAGACATGATTTCATATGGTTTATATTATTAATATTATTATTATTATTATTGTTATTGGTGGTGTTGTTTTATGTTTATAGGTAGATTGTATAGACAGTCTGGCAAACAAAAATGAATTGCACAAATTTTATTCTAAATAAAGAAAATACAGTATAATATATATTATAAGGCATATAAATTGACAATCATATATATATATATATATATATACACGTGTGTGTGTGTGTGTGTGTGTGTGTGTACAACATATAACAAAATAGAATACAGTAGAACAGAATATACTGTAACATCATAGTATATAATGTAAATGCTTTTTGGGAGCATAAATGAAACTCTAAATGTTGAGCATTCCCAAGAACAACCCAGCTTCCGTGGTCTCCATTGTGAAAATATCCGCACCAACTCGTGCATGGTGATTCACAACATATTTTTGGTCTTTGTCCAGTCTATTCTGTAGCACCCCACACAGTGCAGACAACTCTGTGCTAGGCGGGAGGACCGACGCTGGCCTTCCATCCAAGATGGCATCCTCCTCTTCAGAAATATATCTAATGATGCGGTCCTCCATATGGCAGCCTCTTCCTCCGTTTAGAGAACACTAGCTCTGGCCTTGTGCTGCTGCAAAACAGTGAAAACAGAAGTTAGATCACTGAAAATAGCAAATGGAGAAAAAGTCTAAGAACTACTGGGGAAATGATGTTTTGACTTACTCTTCTCCTCCTTTGCCTCGTTCGAGTGGCGATCCTGCCCCCCTCTTTGTTCTTTAGAATCCCTTCTTGGTTCGTCCTGTAACTCTTTCTAATAGTCTCAATAGGTCTTGCAGGATGCTAGAGAGAGAAAAAAAGTGGAGAAGAAAGGAAGATTGATTAAAAGTTTGTTTAGAATTCCAGGCACTGCTATGAAACAATCGCGATGATATAGCCTACCAACAAAACACGTTGTCTTACCTTGTCTGTGGATCATATCTGTGCGTGTTGTTTTCAGCATTATGCATTCTCCGCACAGCTTCCTGTAGAAGCAAAATTAGTACAAGAGTTAAATTCAACCACATTAAGGGATAAAGCAGATAAAGAGATGCGAACGTATCAGAATGTGCGGTAGTCAAACACAAAAGCCAGAAGGCTACAGAAATAAACTTACCAAAACGTATCGAGTTATTTCCTGCTCGTCTTCTTTTTTTGGGCAGACTCCTCTTGCACCTCTTTGATGGGACTCCATCCTGTTCAACCGCCGAATAACATTCTCCATGAACATTTACTGCTGTTCAGACATCTTCTTAAAAATTCATTTAACGGGGACACCAGTTGTTTGTTTTCATTCGCACTCAGCGTTGCAATAATTGGATATTCCCGGCGCACGAGTAGCCTCTCTACTCCACTGTCCATTCGAAAACTCAAGTGTTCTTTTGCAAGTCATCTTCAAAATGCACACTATCAACAGAATACGGAGTACAATTTCTGTAATCATTCAGTGACTTGCTTCTCCTACGTACAGGTAACCCCTTCCCCAAAGCAAATTTCACGCTTCAGTTGCACACAATGCTATTGGTTACTGTTACTCCACGCCATGCACGCACAGAAAACTGATTGGACAGGACTCAACCTTAGATTCTGAGTGGGTGGATTGAAAATGGGGCGCGTCCTCGTACTGAGGAGAAACATTCCAAACAAACAAGCGAGGAACAACAACAACAACAAAAACTCCTGCGCCCTGTAAACTTTAAAAAAAAAAAAAAAACTCCTGTACCCTTTGTCCTGCATCCCTCATACTGAGATAATGTCCCACATTTTCGCTGGTCGTTTGGTTTTTAACTCTCAGAAATAAAAAATAAATGGATCCATTCTTTTACCCGCCCGGCACATGAGCCGCTTATGCCGTTGCGGCATAGCGCTACTAAATAGACTAAAACTATGTCAAAAGCAGTAAAAAATGCAACATAGCCGAGTTTTTTTAAAAGCCTTGCTTTCAGCCAATGGCTGAGAGGAGAGCATTGAGGGCGGTCATCAAGAGGCTGTGCGGCCGTCAATCAAACTGTGCAGCTGTGGGGCCAACGACCAAACTTAGTAAAACTTTACAGATATGAAGGTAAATGCTGTCAGCCGACATCATGGTCAAAAAGAAAGGAAAAAGATCTTTTATCCCTTCTGACCATGCTACTCATCCAACAGAGATTTTTGTTTGATATAAAAATTTTGCATTGAAATTGTTTTATTTTATATAATGTTTAATTTTGAGCCTTATTTATTCTTATAGTTGGATTTGGTCAGGGATTTAACTTGAAAGACTTGAGCTGAATGATGCCTGCTGCTTTGTTTAAGTACAGTTGCCTTTGATGGGCCTGTAATGGCCCATGCATGTTGGATGTCTATCAATACAAGTGTATAGAAGTGTTTCTTATTCAGTTAGGTAGACATTATATCTAAGTTTTACGTTATCTCTCAGCGTTGGTAACATGTCCCACATTGTCCCAGACAAACTTACTACTTGTCCCCCATTTGGTCTGTTTGCATCTGGTCACCCTATACCTTTGACCCCAAGTAAAGAACAGTTGCGTAACCATCAAATATGTAATTAATGAACCTCTCATTTAGACTTTTTTTAAATTATGTTTTCAGTGTGTTTTTGTATGCTCCATTTGAAGAGTCCATCGTAATTTAGCAGCATGACAGTGCAATGACATTAAAGGCTATATGGACCTACCACTGCTGCATTATACACCGTGCAACACATAACAAGTTTGTGTGGTTATCAAAATATAGCCTGAATATTACATATTACATTGGAATGCCTTGGACATGAATTTTTGGTCAGGGCTTGGAATATGTATGTTCATATAGAAGCACTTTAGACACAAAATCAAATTTAATTGCAGGAGACATATAGCTAGTTTCAGTGTTTGTACAGTGCTTCCTTGTGATTGTCTAGATGGTTGATTTGTTTAATCCTCACTGGATTGATTGCAGCATGTTGTGTTGACTTTGTCTATTGTTTTGTATATATGTGTATGTGTATGTGTATGTTTTGTGTGTGTGTGTGTGTGTGTGCGCGAGGATAAGGCGGGGTCTCCCTGCATTGAATTGATACACTGGGTTAACTACTGATGGCTCACTCTTACCACCCAGAGTCAGACTCCTAAATGCTGTTTCTTGCCCTCTGCTCCTTCCTGATCCACTGCATATCACATGAATCAGATCATTCCCTTCTTTTTTAGTCCAAGACGAGCATAAAATGAGGATGTGCAAATATATGTGTGTGTGTTCGTGCGCGTGCGTGCGTGTGTGTACGTGTGTGTGTGTGTGTGTCTGTGTGAATCTTGTCTTCTGAAAGGGATGCATATTTACCTATTGTGTGAATCTTCCTGTCTTACATCCTCCTGCTTGTTCTCTAGCTTGTCTTTCTTTCTTTCTTTGTCATTCAGATGCCAGATTTAATAGATGCACATTTCCATACTCATAAATGGAAGGTTTTACACATGTAAACACAGTCACAGTGAGTCAGTCTGTTTTTCTCTAGTACACAGTTACCGCACACACATGTGCTTGCATGCTTTGTGACTCCAGATATGTTTCACTCATGCAGGTTTCGCATCTTCCATCCAATGCTGAAAATAAGAGTAATTTGAGAGTACTCGCATGCTTTATTTGATATTTTTCATGTACAATGTACTGCCGGTTGTCCACAATGCCAAGCATGTGTATGCCCAGTTCTGTAATTTGGAACAGAGAGCAACAGTTTCAGGGCACTTTGTCCATAATCCAGAAAATAAGCAGTGGGTTTGAGCCCAGAAGCAAATTTTACATTTTAGAAAATTGATGAGAATAATTTAATGGTTTGCATAGTATTTTTCAGCAATATTTCTGTTGTGAAGATAATTGGTAACCATGTGGAGCCCTTGTCCACTGTCATACACAATACAATATATTTTATTAAAATCTCATTAAATTGATAGCAGTTGTAGTTATTTAGCGTAGAAAAGGGAAGAGGTCTGTGATGTGATCCCATGATACATAATCCATCCTTAGACATCATGTTATCAGTTTTGGACTATAGATAATGACAAAGACAAATATCTTGGTTTTGAGGTTTACGTAATGCTAATCAGACCATCGATTTTGCATGATCAGTGAACAGTATTTGTCAAATGACTAACCACTCTGCTGTAAAGTGCTGCTTACACTGCTTCCCTTGTACCAGCTCTGAATTTCTGTCATCAAAAACAGTCAAAGTGGTTGTCCATTTTGCCATGGAATGTTCATCTAGACATTTCAGAGAAATCCATCCTTCTCTGATTGTACAGTTAGAGCACCCTGGACAGGCAGATGTTGTTTTCAGTGGTTAAGTAAGAGACTCATTCACCCTTGCCTGCTTTTTGCTTTAGGTGAGTGCAGTTACATAAGTTTGCACTGAATACATAAACAGCAGCTCCATAAAGCCGTCTTAGCAGTGGGATGTTCCTAGAGGCCTTTCTCTCTCTGTGTTTTTGCTCTCTATCTGTCTCGGCATTGTTAATATAATGATAGAGGGAGGAACGGATATACACAAACATAAGAGCTTTAGATTCAGTAGGGGATTAAGATGGGGGTTCAAGTATGCATACAGTCACTTGTACAAGTTACCTCTTATGTGGACAAAAAGGCAATGCTGACGAGTGTAATGCTCATTTCATTTTAAGTTTAGACTGAGCAGATAGCTGAGGGACACAGGAAATGTGATGATATTTCATTATAGGGTATTACCAGCTCAGGACCTCACTGACTACATCACTGCCTACCTCTCTGATGACCTCATAAGGGTGTTCAACTGACACTCATAGTTGTATACAAATCTTTCTCTTCCTTTAACAGCTGTTCTGTTTTGTAGTGCAGTTCTGAGAAAAAAAGTGGTGAATTTTTAACAGTTTCGCCAGAAATGGCCAGCTGAATTTGTTTTGTTTGCCAGTGAAAATGGTAAAAACAGTTTGAGGTTGTCATGTTAACATTTTGGAGCTGGTATGTTGAAGCTCATCATAGGCTTGAAGGAGTGAATGAATAATGTAATAGTAATGTAACGGGCTATATCTATATACCATACCATATAAATGTATATACCGTGTCATATGTGTTTATACTATGCCATGTATATGTATATACCATACCATATATGTCTATACTGTAACATACCATGTATATGTTTATATTGTTGTCTGATAGAAGATGTTCTACTGCGCGGAACCATATTTCTTTAAGACCCAAAGGAAGAACAGTTGGCTGCTTACTGACTGTGAGAGCTCAGGAGAGCTGGGTGGCAGGATTTTGGCTTGAAATTTCTACTGAAGCTCAGCCAAATCTTGGAGAGAGAGCAGAACTGATGGAACTCTTTCCACGCCAGTTCCATCTGACATTTCTGCTTTGCCATTTGGTTCTAAATAATAATAGTGAGTTTGATAGTTTTAAAAAGATTTCTGACTTATCATAGTTAATGTACTATACCTTGACAATGGTTGATGATGATGACAACAAGAAAGAGGTATGAGAGGGGTTCTACCACATGACGATACAATGACATGGAAAACAACATTTGATATATCAGTTCAAACATTTGTCTCAGTAGGCATACACATAAACTGCCTTGAAAAATCCAATTAAGTAGACAAACTAAAGGGGCCAGTATGATCATATTGGCCAGACGTATCCGGCTCGACTTCAAGCAGATACCAAAAGCCTGACGTAGTTTACATGTGACAGCAATGACGTGCACAGCCCCCTGTGCCAAAGCATCGTGTGCAAGGCAGCTGGCGGAACAGTTCCTACCTGAAATCCAGGAAGGCGTGAACCCCAGCAACCGGATACAGCCATGGATCAGTGTCAGCTCTCTCAAGTCCCAAATCCCCACTGACACACTCTGCCAACTGAAGAGGCTGAAATGTAGGATGCCAGAATCTCTGAAATTAGAAGCTCAAATCAGGACATATGCTAAGTTCAATGGGACATACCTGACGGTAACCAGTCCTACTGGGCCTTCTGCTTGTCCTTTGGTCCTCGCATTAGATATTTGTTTGAACTGTAAGCTAATGTAGCCTCTTATAGTGAAATTTCATCCCACATCCCTCATAACTGTTTCTGCACTCTGCATGTCATTTTGTATGAGACATACTGCTGACACAGAGCCAAGAAACTCTCTCCGTTGTGTGTGTCTCTGTTTGAGGACATACTGAAGGAGTGAGTTCGCCCTCGGAGGAGGGCCCCACCTGAGCACCTGAGCACCTGATTGAGTGTTACCTTTTGCCCTAATTTACATCACATCCACATCACACATCTGTAATTAACATTCATAATCCATAACCACGGTGGACATCTGTTGTGGTCTTTTGCTTGACAGCACAAATACTGCCATTCTTTTTCAAAGTTTGGTCATGCTTGTTTGTTGGTTGGTTTTCAATGTTTTAGTGCTGGAATGACTTAAACTGTAACCATGCAGTGGTCAGACCAAGTCAGTTTTACTTTTCCACATTTTCCATGATGAAATTTACAAAGGAACTTTTGTACTGTTCACTTTCAGACAGACAATCATTTCTCTCTCTCTCTCTCTGTCTCTCTCTCTTTCTCTCTCTCTCTCTCTCTCACCACTGAAACTGTACTGTCCGAGGCCTCCTGTTTCCTGTAAGGGTGTACGTTGGCGCGTTTGTCTGCCGCTGCTCACAGGAACTGTCTATGCCATTTTTCCCCAGCTATCCTCTCTGTTTTGTGGATTACTAGTTTTTCGTGGACTATAGCAAAAGCCAAGGATTGCAACCACGGGACTGTCTATCTTATATAAAATATCGGATAAGTCAACCTGGTCCATTTGGATTTGTTTTCTCTCCTGCGGATGACTCTAGCGTCTTCACCAGCCTAACTCAAGCCCTCTGTGGCAGACACCACTGACTGCCCAGCATACATGTGTGTAAGTCTCTCCTCCCTCACATTTTTATGCTGTCTCCTGTCCTCTCTGGCTAATTTGGTGGTTTCTGCATGTCTATCGGTAGCTGGCCTTTTGATAGTTATCCTAACATAGCTGTGTTTAAGCTAGCTAGCCTGGCAATCTATAGGGAGTTCATAATGCATCCTGGTTGTTTGGTCCTGGATAGTCTCACACTTTTCATCGTGCTTCGGATGCTGTGGATTATCTACATTTGCGGCCTCTCTATAGCACCACATCTGCCTATGGATTACTTGTACTCCCCAGCGGACCTTCTAGAAATGAACTTGTCATCCTTCCGTCTACCTGCTGGAGTTTATAATCATTGTGTCATTTTATGCATTGCTCGCCGACCTTGTTATACACACCAAGGCCCACACTGTAGATTTTGCTGACAGGCTGAACTGACTGTGTTGACTTTTGCAAACTCTGTTCATTAAAACTTTGTGGAAATACGTCGTCAAAACGGGCTGCACAGCGTAAACCAGATTCCTCACCAGTCAAATTTGCCCTTGTAAATGCTTGGCCCCTATCAGACAAGACCTTTATTCTAAATAACAACTTTACGTCTCATCAGTTGGACTTTTTATTTATAACTGAGATCTGGCCTAACGTTGGTGAACTCACTTCACTTGGTAATCTCTGTCCTCCCCATTGCAGCTCCTTAAATTCGCCAAGGACTGCTAGTCGTGAAGGTGGCTTAGCCACCTTTTTAAAAAACTGCTTTAAATGCAGATTCATGCCTGTTGATGTCTACTCTACTTTTGAGGTACAACTTCTAAAGATTCATTTCATTACCCCTGTCCTATGTGCATTGGTGTACAGACTGCCTAATACTAACTGTAATTTTAATTGAGTTTTCTGATCTTCTATCTTTTATGGCCTCTCGCTCTGATAAACTGTTGATTGTAGGGGATTCATGTTCATATTTGCTGCCTATCAGAACCTGTGGTCAATGAGTTTTTATGCCTTTTGGGTTCTTTTGATCTCATTCAATCAGTGTCCAATACATCAGAAGGGTCACACACTAGATCTCATGTTGTCACCTGGTTTCTCTATCTCCAACCCTGAAATTGTTGATACTGGTGTCTCTGACCATCTTATGGTTGTGTTCGAATCCACACTGCTTTGTCCCCTTCCCACCCCCTCCCAGTCCCACTCCCTCGTTCGATCTATAAACTCAGCTATAGTCACACATTTCTCCAACACGTTCATGCTCACTTACCTACCTCGTATCTCAGATGTCCTTCCCTCCTATGCTGACACTGCGGGGCTAGTTACTCTCTTCAGCTCATCCTGCTCTGACACTATGGAATGTGTAGCTCCTTTAAAACTAAAAAGATCCAAGGCCAACACAGTCCGCACCCCCTGGGTGAATGACTCCACCCATGCTCTTAGACGAGCGTGTAGGAGGGCACAGTGCAAATGGAAAAAAGATAAACTCAAATTTCATACGAAATATTCAGAGATTGTTTAGAGCTTTATCAAAGGTCTGTTTAGTCAGCTAATGCACAATATTATGCTGAACTAATTTATGAAAATGCCCATAGACCTAAAATACTCCTCAACACAATTAACTCGATCTTAAATCCTGCTGCTGCTGCAGCTGCTGCTCCTACCTCTGCTTCCACTATTGAAACTTGTGAGAAATTTCTGAATTTGATGACATGAATTCCATCTATTGTTCCTTCAACATTATGCTGTCACGCCTCTTCAAGAAAATTTTTGTCACAATCTGCCACCTTATTCTGGCTATAATTATTAGTTGCATAGTAAACGGAGTCATTCCTCCCAGTTGGAAACATGCAATTGTGCAACCCCTACTAAAGAAACTCAGCTTAAATCCCAGTGACTGTAAAGGTACAGGCCAATCTCCAAGCAACTATTTATCTCCAAGATTTTAGAAAAAAAGTTATCTTTTCTCAGGTCTCCTCCTATTTTAATACTTTCAACATCTTTTACAAATTCCAGTCTGATTTTAGATCTCTGCATAGCACAGAATCTGCTCTGTCAAGGAACATAACGTCATCCTTCTCTCTGTTGATTTTGGTTCTTGTGCCATTTTAATCCTGCTCAATCCCAGTGCAGCATTTCATACAATCGACCATGACAATCTTTTAAAACGCTGAAGAGCAAAGTTGGTCTGCAGGGCTCATTGTTAAAATGGTTTACCTCCTCCCTGAGAGAAAGAACCTTTTCTGTCAGAATAGGAAACTGTTCTTCATCCCCTGCTCCCATTAAATGTGACATCCCCCAAGGTTTAATTTTAGGGCCTCTTTTATTCTCACTTTACATGCCTTCCCTTGGCTCTATCTTTGATAAATACAACATTCGGTATCGCTGTTATGTGAATGACACACAGTTTTATCTACCAATTACACCTGACAAAGCTTGCTTACTGAAAAACATTTTTAACTGTTTAGAGGACATCAAATGTTGGATGGCAAAGAACGTCCTTCAACTAAACAAAAACAAAACTGAAGTAATTATATGTGGCCCTCCTAGCCCTGTCACTAGCCTAAGCAATGCGTTTGGTCCCCTGTCCACAAATTTGCAAAATGTAGTGAAAATTCTTGGTGTCTTTTTGGACACCTCTTTGAATTTTAACAAACACATCAGTAGTGTTGTGAAGGGCAGCTTTTGTCAGCTTAGAACCATAGCCAAATTAAAGCCATTTTTATCTCATGAGGACCTGGAGACAGATATCCATGTTTTTATCACCTCTCAGCTGGACTACTGCAATTCTCTGTATATGAGGTTGACCCATTCCACCCTGTCTTGGCTACAAATGGTTCAAAACGCAGCTGCTAGACTTTTACTGGAACTAAGAAAAGACAACGCATCACTCCTGTTCTGGCTCACTTGCACTGGTTACCAGTGAAATACAAGATATATTTTAAATTTTTACTATTTGTTTTTAAAGCCCTCAATGGATTAGCTCCGCAATACACCACTGATCTGCTGACTCCATACTCTGCCCGTAGATCAGTGAGGTCATCCTCACAAAACTCCTCTCAGCCCCCCATTCATGCCTCAAAACCTAGGGTGACCAGGCTTTTTCAGCTGCTGCCCCCAGGCTCTGGAATAGTCTCCCATTCCACATTAAGTCCTGCTCTACCATCCATAATTTTAAATCTAAAGTCTCGCCTTTTTTCTTACCTTTAGATCAGTCTGAGGTTGCCCCAAGGTTTTTGTCAAGTCCACTCTTAATCTATTTTTAACGTCCTCTCACTGTGTTCTAATCTGTTCTTGGTCTTTTATTTCACTACTTTGATTTTGATTACTATCATTTTTATTTTTGATTTTATCATTTTATTTGTTTTATGTATTTATCATTTTCGCCTTACATTTTAGGTATTGTTCCTTTCACTCATTTATTTTATCTCAGTTTTACATTGGTTATCTAGTTATCTAGTTGTTTTAACAACCCTCCCAACAGGCAGTTGAGCTCTGGGGAGCGTTGGGTCAATGATCAATATGACTGAGACCACGGCTATGTTACCTGATGATTTCTGCCACTTCTGCTGTGTCTGAAGAGTAGGCAAGTAGTTCTATATGAACTGGATCCAAAACTGGTCCACAAAAGTCTGACAGTGGTGCCATCCCCGCTGTCCTATGTCCACTGGGACGTAGGACACTTGAGACAGCACCATCTCCCACCGCCCCGTGAGAAGGTTGTTAGGCATGATGGGGTCAGCGTCGGCGACATCAGCTGACATGTACCCCAGTGGTTTCAAGTTCAAGATCCCCTCTACTTTCACTAAGGTTGTGCCTAGGACATCTTCAGACACCGCTTGTCTCCCCACTGCGACTTGAAGACCGGCCTTATTGGAACAAACCTCCCTCTCCCATGCTTCACCAAAGTGAGGAGCAACTGGTGGGTTAAACTTGAATTATATTTGATACTCCATCAGCTGGTCTTTCAGTTGTGGTTCCATAGCTGCAAAAGCTTTGCGGAGTTCCCTCTCAACGTTGGTATCGCAATCTGATAGTATCTCCTTTGGTCGGCCTCGTCTTGAGATGAACCGACAAAGAGTGAGGAGGAAGGCATCCACATCCATGGAGTTGAGGAGCTTGATGTGAACAGCACAGGTCGTGAGGCACTTGAAGATAGCACCCCAGCGCTTTTCTGTCCTCCTGTCCAACTTGACCAGGTAAGGTCCAAAACAATCAACACCTGCTGAATAGAAGGGTGGACAGAGAAGTCTGAGGCGCTGCGGTGGCAGATCCGCCACCTGTGGAACCTTTGGATGAACTCTCCATCGCTGGTAGGATGGGCAGTTGAGTTGGTTGTGTCTGATGGCCTGCCTTCCTCGCAAGATACAGTACTGCCTCCATATTTCTGCATACACCCGCTCTGTGCAGCAGACGTTCGTCTATGTCTTTGATGAGGAGCTGCGTGGCTGGGTGCTTTGGGTCCAGCACAATGGGATGGATCTCTCCTATGCTTGGGTTCTGCAGTCTTTGCAGCCTCCCTCCCACTCGGTCCAAACAAGTTGAGGAGTTCCACTCTGGAGCAAGGCTGGCTAGACGGCTGTGGTTTCGCACAGGTTTCTGCACTTTGAGGGCAGTAACTTCTTCGGGGAAACTATGGGCTTGACACCCCCTCAACAGTAAGATCTCCGCATCTCTTTGACTAGCGGGTTGGCCTCGTACTGGGTCCACTGCCACCCCTTGAGCACCCTGACATGCCTGTTGAGTTGCTTCCACCAACTCTTTCCATGTACTGAATTGTGAGGCATCAGGAATACTGCTGTTGAGCTCTACTACTGTGAAGCAGCAGAAGGTGATGCCTTTCAATTCTGATGAGCCCACTGCTGTCACATGCTCAGGCTTCATTGGCCAGTGTTCGGCACTCTGCTGGAGGAACGGAGGCCCTTGTCTCTAACAACTATGATCCGCCAGAGCCAGGAGTGGTTTACCCCTAGTTATGTTGTCGGCTGGCTTGTTGTGGGTGTCCACATACCGCCAAGGCTGTCGGTCAGTCAGCTCCTGTATTTTTGACACACGAGTTCCAACACACACTTTATACCTGCAAGAGTCTGATTGGAGCCACTCCAGTACTGTGGTGGAGTCAGACCACAGGGTTGTCTGCCGGATTGTGTGTGTCAGCTCAGGTTCTATAAGCCTGACCAGTTGAGCTCCAGCTAATGCAGCACAGAGCTCCAGGTGGGGCATAGATTGCTGTCTCTTAGGGGCAACTCTTGAGAGTGCTGTCTTTGGAGCATCTGCACTGAGTAAGTCTCCATTGATTTTGTCTCCATTGATTTAGAATTGTTGTGCAGCAGGACTGGGACTACCTTCAGGAGCACTTTGCCTGACGCAAGGCTGGGTGTCAGGTAGACTTGACTTTCTGGGGCTCTTGACTGTGGGTCGATGGAGAGATGTTGGGCTACATCATGGAGGACCTGGAGGTGAATGCCACTGCAGGGTTTCTTGAGGTTGCATGACTCAGGCACATGCACACATGCACACTTCCAGTAGCACCTTCCTTCTGTTATCCACTTTTCCAGGTCGGCCCCGACCGCTCCTTAATATTACTGCAGCCGCTGATGTAGTGCTCTTTGCTGTCACAGAGGAGGCAATGTATTTTGGGTGGTTTCTTATTCTTGGATGGTGTGGGATTACTGGAGATGCTCAGTTGTGTGGGCTCTGCACCGTGATATACAGCTACATTCTGACCTTTGCCCTTGGACAGGGTCTTCTCTCTCCTGTTACTGGGAGGTTTCTCCAATTGGTAGTGCTGCACCAATCTGTTGGACAGATGCTGCTGCTGGGCTTTAACTTGAAGCCATCCATTAAAATCCTGTAGATTGTGAGGGTTGAGGCTTGTGCTGTTGAGCTTGCCCTGAAACTGCAGATATTCAATAAACCCATCTCGGTGATACTTGGGTAGCTTACTGAGTAGACAGTCAACATGGGAGCAGCAGTTGAGCTTCATACCTCGGGGTCCCTCTAAGGAGAGCAGCATACTCACCAAGAGGTGGACCCGTAGGGGCAAAGTTCTGGAAGGTGCGGGCATCACAAAACTAATTAATAACCCCAAAGGGGCAAAAAAAGAGCAAAAGAGTAAGTTCACACACACACACACACACACACACACACACACACACACACACTATAATACTTACATTAGGTGCTTTCAGACCAAAGAGTTCGAGGGACTCGAGAGGACATCCCCACTGGGGAGCTCCCCCTAGAACTTCATACGTTAAAGTGCTTTTTTTCTGTTTGCATTTGCACCACCAGTAGGAACGCTGAAGTGACATAAGCCAGCCGATGGTGGTATAGCAACATTGTTTACATGGCTAACCAGGGTATTTTTTAAGCACTAATTTAATGACTTTTAAGACCTTTTTAATATCTCAAAAAGGAAAAAAAAATAGTAATAATACCATTACTGCGGCAAAAGAAATCGACAAACTAGACTACAGTCTACACAGTTATTGAGTTTTATTGAACTGGCATAACTAAGTTCTCGTTAACAAAATAAAACTATGGTGGTAGACCCAGTCCAATGGAAGAAAAATGTCCCTCTGCATTTACCACCACAGTAGCAGTGAACAACTCGATGGACATAGTACTTTTTTGGGTGCTAACAGAGCGCCTGTGCTTTTCAGATTTCATATGAGAATCCTGTGCTTTATAACCCACTGTCCAAAGTTTGAATGAATGTTTTGTCACAAAGTTCACATGGTGCCTCATTCAAATCACTAGATGGTTTTAGCAAGCCACAATATTTGTCGTCCTCCAACCACTTCTCATTGAATTTGCATTTGCCCATGGCTGAGCCTGCATTGCTTGCTCACAGCGTTGTGTTTTTGTTTTTCTCTATTTATTTCCTTTTACCTATTTAACGTACAAAAAATAGGTATTGGACGTTGCGGAAACGGTCATTGTTGTGGGATATGGAATACCGGTAAAATGAAACATAAAAACTGAACAAAAAATAGACACGCTCATTCACTCTGCACCAGATCGAATTTAATGCCTCCCATCCTACAATTCCAGGCATTTTTAGACCTTGAATGTCAAAAACTAAATTTAGGGTGTTTTAAGGCTTTATATTTTACATGGATTTTTAAAAATTCCACTTATTACGATTGTTCTCAGTCCCTGCGGTGCGAACACGCGAAAAAGGGGGTACTTCCTCCAACAGTTCTAATAACTATGGAAAAACTCCTGTGGCGCAAGAGCGCCTTGTGAAAAGGCATGCAAGTTTGTGCAGCGTGTCTCTGAAAGTGCTCACCCTAAAAGGGCTAACTACTCCATTCAGAAATTACAATTTAATTTCAAAGAAAAACCTGAGAACTGGAATGCGTTCAAATTTTAAAATTCTTAATTTTCTATCTGTATAGAAAGGACATATTTCCATGGCATATTTCTAAGCTGTTTTAAGTGTCTGGCATCCACAATCCACAATAGGGAGCTTAAAAGAACCTTACTGACTCTCTGGGTTCTTTTCCTGCCATACCTATATAATTAAAAATGCCGTTCCTTGACCTGGGAAAAAAAAGTGCAGAGGTGTGTCAGACTAAATGAACACCTTTCACACTGCAGTAATGCACAGAGTCCAGTTTATTGCTTTAAGAAGTTGTCGAACTGCCAAAACTGTGTCCATGTAAAGTTATGTAAACAGTGGCATATTGAGAATTGTGATGGTATCATAACTTTTTGAAATAGCACAGACCAGTCGATAGAACTGTGGACACAAAGGGCAAATCTCCCCCCAAATCTCCTGGTTGTGCTGTTAAATATCCTTGCCCCTGAGCCAGTGGAGACTGGTTTGACTTGTATATGACCTAAGAATAATTGTCAGCTAAAGAGGACAACTCAGTAAAACACACCATTCAGTAATGGCTGATATGCCTCTCTTTGTACTAACTGAGCTAACTATCCATAGTACAGTGATACATTTATGGCTGTTAACATGATAATAAATTAATAAATCAATACAATTTGTAGATTAGTGACTTTTTTGGAATGTTTGGGAATTTCATAGAATATGTACATGTAATATGTTTTTTGGATTTATTACATTTTCTACAATTATGGTTTCAATTTTAGCTAATGCCAGTGAGCATGAAAATTAATTAAGCATTAAGCATAAGCATTAATTAAAAAACAAACAACAAACACACACACACACACACACACACATGCAATATTAATATTGTTATTATTGATGTACAAACCTATATAGTATTGGTTTTTGCCTGTGCTGTCCTTAGTTAAAATGTCAGATGCAAATGAGTGATTTAACAGCTGCTATCAATTGTGATGTCATCCTCCAAGTGGGAACTATTTGCTTGTGCATCTTATTTTAGTGAACACCCAAATTAGTTGCCTTTATGGACTTTTTAGTGAACTGGCCCTATTTACACTGCTCTGTTTTTCTGAAATTGTTATGCCTTGTTTTAGGCTGTTGTTTAACTTGTGTACTCCCTGAAAAGCCCCCTGTGTTTTCTGGACTCGTTCTAGACACATTTAGAGAGAGGAAGTGTGGCATGTGTGGTAGCCCCATGAAAATGAAGAAATATTTAAATAAAGCAAACTGATTTTTTTTTTTTCACACTTAGATAGGAGCACTCTGAGTTGCCAAGGTAACAAGCTGCCTGCGACTAAAAGGAGGAGGGAGTATGAGTAGATGTGGGGTGAGTGGGAAGTACATAAATGGTCTGAGCACTGGAGACTGAAGTATTTCAGTTTGATGAGAACATACACAGAGACATTATTTACAGTCATTCACAGTGACTGAATGAGAGTTCAAAGCCCAGGATCTTCTGTGGTTTCAGTTGCCCTCATGCACCTTATGTGGGTAGGAAATTAGTGCTTGTATGTGGAAAAACAACAGGTCAAGGCACTTCTCTGTCCTCCGGATTTGATCTCTTACATTTCCTGGTCTGTTGTATCATATCTGGAGTAAATGGAGCTCTGGGTTGGCATTATTTACCTGCCAGTAATGCCATTGATGGATTTATCCAAATTAAAAAGGAAATATGTGCCAGTTACTCCAAAATATGAGGTCCACAAGAGTGGTTTGTCTAGTAGGAAGTATTGTGCAACATGACAAGAAAGTCTACCGCGTTGACGGGAGAAGAAGATAATAGGCTTGAGGTGTGAGGATTCACATGGCTTTGTCACATCTCCTGAACCTGTCACAGATTTTGTTTAATAGGCTAGGTGAGAGTGGTCCTGTGTGTGGTAACCCCACACCATGTAAACATGTTAACACTGAATGTGAAACAGTTACATGTGGGACAGTTGTGTGATTTTGATTCCTTAGTAGTTGTTCAGGTGTGGTTTCACTAGTGTAATGAAATATAGAATTGTGCTTAAGTGTAAGTGTGGATTCAGCTTATATAACTGCAGTAATGTATCAGTCACCTCTCTTTTCCTCTCTCCATTTCTCTTCTCCTCTTCTCCCATTTCATCACTTAGTGCTGAAAAACAATAGCAATCACTCTGCCCACCAATGTGCCACACAGAGACAGTGCCGAAAGACAATAGTGTTTTCAATTAAACCTCTGTAACAAAATATCATGAAGTTATACAATGTAACAATGTTTATTCATGATGAGGACTTCATGCTGAATTGTGTTGCTGTTTCTCTTCATTCATGTGTTTGTGATTTTTCGATTGTTAGTGGTGCAAGCGGCTTGCTGGGTTATACTGAATGGGGCTCTACCATGTTCTGTTTATATGGGTTACGTAATGCAACTACTTACACACACACACTCACAGAGAGAGACACAGACGCTGAATCCAAAATGTATCATCATTACATAAGTATAGGTAGGTCAAAATCCAATAAGGCAAATATGCCTTTTTAATGCCCACCATCTGTTGGTGGCTGTGAGGATCAGAATAACTCATGTACAAATGTTCTATCAGCCTGGCTCTGCATAGGCATATTAAGCTGTCCCTTACACCAATGATGGACACAATGTTTTACATGTAGAATATTAAATATTCATTCATTCATTCATTCATTCATTCATTCATTTATACAGTTGAGGGTGTGTCAGTGCTGGTATTGGCTTACATTCTCCCTTGATGTCAATGAAATCTAGCCATAATAATTTTCAGCGTTATTCACACAGTTTTGAAAACTCAGAAGCAAAAAACAAACAAACAAACGAGCAAAAAAAACCAAAAAAAACCCAACACCAATAAAAAGGTTTTTGGGTAATTGATTAGACACTTGGGAAGATTAAGATACTCTTAATTTACTCTCACTGATATCTAATATTGATCTTTTACAGTAAGGTGCTGAATTTTTTATAGCTCAGACAGCTGGTTGCTAAGGACTGTCCTGTGACATACTCAGTAATGCCAGTTCCCAGTATCTCCTTCTCAGTAATCCCAAACTAAGATAACGCTAATTACATTATGCTCTCCTATGCCCACAGCAGTAGTGACACCTGCTGGAGATTTTTATGTGTCCAAAGTAAGATGTCTAATACCTTCTGGCTCTGCATATTCATTTTTGGATCACTACCATAAGAGAGGTGGATAAGCCCCTAATAGTGCAGTAATATGCACTGCATACACATTCTAGGCAGATCCCCTGAGAGAGTGCTGCACTGGCAGTCCCAGGAGTACCAGCAAATGATAATGATGTTAAAGTAGTGGTGATCCAAATCAGAAATACCACAGGAATTTGGTACATATTAGCACCTAAACAAACATACTGCATCATACCTCTAAAGTTACTCTATTATGTCACAGATGTTAGACCCCCTCAAAGTGGGATCTTTTTCTTCTTTCCATGTCTGATTTGTGCTCCAGTGCATTCTGCTCGCATCATTTAACTGCCTCCATAGGAACACAGTCTCACTTTATGCATACACATTAGTGCTACCACTCATAACAAAGGTATGTCCAGGTGTGTTTAGAGAGAGGACACAACTAAATACATTCAAACAAATCCATTAAGCTGTGCCCTTAGATTAATAATCAAGAATTATTTTCAAAGGCTTACAACTGTTTATTGCAAAAGGCAGCAAAGTAATAGCCCTCTGTGTGAAGAACTGGATTAATATTGCAATACTGTCTTAAAGATCATGTAGTCTTCTGTCACTGCCTGTGGTAAGAAATGGATCATACCTGTTTTGTCATATGGTTGTACGTTGCTGTATGTGGGCAGTGCTTATATGAGGGTTTAGATAGATGTCAGTGTTATTTTGGGAGGATGTAACTCAACAAGCAGCTGAAGACACTGTCCAGAGTTTTACATTTATCCTGCCCAGCTGATCTCTCTCTCTTTTTTTAAACTCTGTCATGCATAGTGAAACGTGAATACGTCATTACTTCATGCATTGAACACGCGCGAAAAGTTCCAAGCGCAGAAGACAATCTGATTGAGCGTATTTTCCTATGAACGGATTATCGGAAACCTACACCACCTCTTTCAATCTGATTGAATTCTCGATCGGATTGGGATGTTTCATTCCGATCAAAGTGTTTACATGAAGCATTTTAATTCTGATTAAGCTTGAATCCGATTATTAATGGAATATTAGGCTCCATGTAAACGCTCCTAGTATATATGCACAAACTCTGGATTTTAATTTCAACAAAGTATTACTTGTATTACTTGTCTGCTTCACTAACTTTGCCCCTTTTGCATCCTTTACAGCTGACCTCTGTGCAGTTACTCATTACCGTGTGATCTTCCTGGGTGTCAGCGTTAAATTTAGCAGAGTGCATGTGTAGCTGATAATGAATGTTTGATGGGAAAACTATGTAGGGCCTGAGAGGACTCTGGGTAATAAAATAGGCAGGTAACCCCAGCACCTGGTGACTGAATTAATTAGGCTTTTTATTTCCACATTTCCTGTCTTTAGCAAGGACAGGTGTGCCAGCACTCATGTAGAGGTGCTCGGGAACATTTTTGTATAGCCAGTCTGCAACCAAAATCACAAAAAAGACTTGATTTAGGAAAAGATTAATAATGCTTGAATTATTAAACACAAAGGCCATGGATATCACTGTTATAAGGTATTCTAAAGTGACATGTATTTCATATCTCCAGTGAGTTGGATTGAGCTGTCAGAGTGGAGTCAATTACATGTTAACAGTCTATAGCATGAATGACCTCTAAATTCTGAGCCAGTGTAGTGTTAACAAAAACCTGCAATCATTCTGCGTATTTATGTGCATGCTATTAGATGTAATGAATTCTCACCTCAAGATAACCACTACTTTGTCTTGCTGTTGGAGTGTAACAGCAGCCACCAGAATCATTTTTGCCCTCTCAATCTTAGCTTATTCAGTGTTGCCATCATTGGGTTGTGAGTCTTCCAGTAGCAGTGGTGCACACTGTCTGTTGGTTCTCCATAAAGTAGTGGCACTGTGGAGTTCAGCAGTGGGCTCAGCCTGCCTTGGGATATTGACCCAGCATTGCCTACCTCACACAATCAAAATCCATATTTTATGCATATCAACTGAAATCTCCACTGCTGTTAAAGAAGAAAACGTGAGAAATCACTCAATCTGCTGTTAAGACCAGACTTCATGTTGTTGCAGAAGATGAAGGCTGTTTTGGATAACTGAGAAAGTCAGTTTGCATCTATATTGTTGTGTTGTCATGTTTGTAGAATGTCAGTGACTTAGATATGTTACCTTGAACTTTATAACTTTGTTGGGTGAACATTTTTTCCCCTTGTTATTTATTTATTTGGCTTTCTATAGTGTGAGGACACTTGATTTTCCTTTGACAAAATTAAAAACAGTGAAGCATTTCCATCCAGACATGAGAATACAATATGCTTAAATTTGACCAAAGAACCAACAGTTTACTGACTAGATAATAAAGCTTGATTTGCAGAAAGTAAACATTTAGGTTAAATGTTTGTCCTCTTAATTTGACTTTAACGGACATGAACACGAAAAAAAAAAAAAAAAAAAATCTGTACAAATTACCAATTAGAACTTACTGTAATGAAAGTAGTACTACTTTCTAGTAGTAGTAATTACTTTCTATTGCATTGTCCTGACTGGTTTCAAGGAAACAATGAACATATAGTGCCATGTTCCTCAGCAACTCAAAATCACTCTCTCTGTCTCTATTTCAGCAACATGTCACTGTGCTAACCCTCCTCCAAAGTATTGCTGTTAGCTGGATGAATCAGTTCATCACTTCCTTCTGCCCATTCTGTTGTGATTGGTTCAAACTTCTAACCTCTTCAGTGTAACACAACTGGTTAGGATAGTTCACTGCATGATGGTGCAACCAATTCACTCGCTCATCTTAGGCATCTTAGGAAGATCTTTCACTCAGACAAAAGTGTGTAGCAGACAAAACACTCAGGTGACTGATTGTAAGAATGTTGACTGTGCAGACCTTATATGATTTCACTTTTCGTGTACATGTAACAATGCTATGCTTTGATACAGTTTTTCCTCACTTCACTGGTTCATTGTATTTGTTTTTAAATTCATGTTCCTTCAAGGAAGTTTCTGATTTTCCATTAAAATGACTGTACTTTCAGTACATTTCATCCAGAGTGTCAAAGATTTATATAGCATACTAATGGATGAATGCCTTGACTGTTTACTGATTACTGTTTAGAACAATCTCAAAACACCCTTATCCAAGAGGGTACATATCTTCACATCCAGGATACGGAACAATCATTGAATTGTCTAAAAAACATGCCGCACTTTAATTTGGCCATTTCTCTGAGGTTAACACCAGTAGTATTTTTTAGGACCCTTTCTTCCCCAGTAGCCTATTTGTAGTCTGTGTTCTTTTAATTTGAAAGGTAATCATGGGAAGTGAGCAATTCTCATTGACTTTGTTTATATTCATAATTTGACATAATTTTGAGAGAAAAAAATACATTATTGTATCTTTTATTATTAACTAGAAATGCACTGAAGAACACTGAAAGATTTTCTTAAGAATGAGTACAGAACATCTCATTGATATGCTTTGTCATATTGACTGGCAATGTGTGAATGGTCATGAATGTAAATAAATAAATAAATAAATAGTCAGACAATAGTCTGAAACATTCAGTGTTGAATTTTGGGAAGTCAGCTCCATTTGTTGGATGCAGTGTCTCACAGGCATGGCAAACCTTGTAATATGTTATTTCTTGAGCTGCTGCCTGAGCGCAGTGTCAGGCGGACATCTCAGAGACAGGTCTGACAGCAGCTCATGGCCCAGTTCATTGGTATTCATCAAGGTGAAAAAACCAATGGAAATCAATGTCACGGAGCTTGTCAAATGCCAGTCAGGAACAGGAACTGCCCTGAAGATTACCCTCTTCCTCCTCACTGAGACAGTACCCAGCCCCCAAGTTAGTCTTGGTCAATCAAACAGAGATTGAAAAGAAAGAAGTTCTGTCTACTTTTGATCCCTTTCAAGCTTTTAGTAACTCTATTGTCGCCGATTTTTGGATGATAGAGAAACCAGAATGGTGAGTTTAGCTTCAGCATTGTCACTGAGTCCCACAACATATACAGCCGTCTGAGATTTACTCTGGGCATACTTGAAAAGATGTTACAGGGTACCTTTGGCAACTATAATTCCTCAACTTACAAAGGCTCGTTAGCATCGCTGGACATTGAATCAGGTGAAGTGTGGGAGTATCGGAAAAAAAAAAAAAAAACATTTTAGTAATAATGACTGGCTGTTACAGTTTGTACATAGAACACACACACACACACACACATACATATACAAATCCTCCAAAGACACGTATTCCCAAACACAGTGTCAAATTGTCAAATGAGGACCGATGCATGGACGACGATGCACATCCTTCAGCTCAGTGTTTGCGGGATGGCACGATAGCACAGTGTGAGAGATGACACTGTGTGAATTCGGATATCACAACACTTGTAGAGTGCTTGTGTGTAGAGTGATGTTGCTGAGTGCTTGGGTTTAGATATGAAATCAGAGATTTTAAATTGCAAAGATTAAACAGTACACTGTAGATTTCTTTCATTGCTTCTAATTGAATTTCAGCATCTCTCATATTGAGTCATGGTCTTCACAATAATTTTTTCTCTCATATTATTTGTGTATAGTCCTCATAATCATAGTTTCTGTCATAATAAGGGTGATACTTTCATAAATTATAATAACTCCATTCACCAAAACACATTTCCCCATCATTTCCAATGACACATCCTAATGTTTTAATCCTTATCTTTCTTACTCATGGAGCTGATAGGCATCAAGGTTCGAAATGTTTGATTCGTCTACACTGACACAGGCTACTGTTTCTCTCTAGAATATGAAGGGACTTTTCTGGACTTCAGTGGAACTGCCGTCTTGTCGTTTTGTGCAGTGGTGACATGAAATGACATGACACATGTGCCTTTCCTGAATATATGGATTTTTCAGGGCTTTTTCTAAGATGAGGAACCTTGAAATGAATGAATGGAAAAAGTAAAGAAACAGCCCGCAGCAATTGTGAGGTTTTTGGGATCCATCTATATCTAAGACTGATACAGAAGATGGGTGTGTGGAAAATACGTTGGCCATGGTTTCTGTGGAAGCTGAAGCTTTGACAAAACTAACAGAGCAAATTGTGATGTTTTTATTAACTAATTTGGTTGGATCTTTAACTGGCACGCACAAGCACAAGCGCATACATGCACACACACACACACACACACACACACACACACACACACACACACACACACACACACACACACACTCACATTCTTATACTCTGGTTATGCATGCACCCAAAATAACATTTAGATGTCATGTAAATCATACATACCACACAAATGCACAGGTCTTTCCCTTTTAAATTTGTGCAGTCTCCTTTTGTAAATCACCTTTTGTGAGTTGTTTTCTATGTTTTATGTTTTTGGAGTACAGAAATCTCATTGGCCACCCCAAATGACTTTTATTAGTTTGATAACTAATCATTTCAGATCTATTTTTATATATTTTTTGGTGTAACTGGCCTAAATGAAGTTCAGTTGTTTTTATGCTGACTTTCCACTTGAAGACATATGAAAACTATGCTGAGGTACATGTTCTGTCCTCATCCTCTGGCCACCTCCCCAGCGTCCTTCACAGCTCTGTGGATTGCCAGAGAACCGTCCTTCAAAGAAATAAGTGACCCTGTCATGAGCTTCAGGTTTCTGTAGCTGCCTTTTGCTCTAAATACATGTGGTTTACAGATTTTCTGTAAGAATCCGCTTAGCAAGGTTGGATGTGAGGAACGATTATATTCTCTCTCTCTCTCTCTCTTTTTCTTCCTCTCCCCTCTTTCCTTTGTTCTCCTTTAGTCTTTCTATCTGCATGCATGCAAAGCATGCCCTGGAGCAGATTTGAGAGAGAGAGAGAGAGAGAGAGAGAGAGAGAGGTGTCTGGAATTTTGCTCTTCCTCTCTAGCTTTCTAACAGCCTCCCACAGATATGCTTAAACCTCTCATTTTCTCTGCAGTAGAAAAACTGTGACGTGTGCAAGTCAGCAGAGCAGCTGAATTTTAAAAAGCTCAACACCCACGCGAGACACCACTACTGTGAGCATAATTATTATGGACTTGCCTTGTTCTGTAGTCCTGTCCTTAAGTCTATGGTTCTGTCTCTCCTGCTGCAAAATGACTGCTCCTGACTCATCCATTCAATTTGAAAGGCCTTAATCATGTTTCCACTCTACCATATATATTTTATTTTCAATAAATATTTTTATTCGTTTGCTTCCCATAATACCAGTGAGTGAATGAACAATTCTGCTTTGTCATAATGTGTTTTGTACATTGAGTTAATGATGCACTAGAAAAAAGGGATGAAGAAAGAGACTCTTTTAAGCATAAAATCAGGTTATGAAATCAGCAAAGGAAAACAGTTTTTCCTGGTTTACATGCACCAAACTTAAGATTTTAACTTGCATGGGAAACGCTGCATAACAACTAAATCTTCAGGCTGAAAAGTGCATGTTTATGATAAAGGCCTTATGCAGTTATTATAAGGTTTCAAGTTTCCTCTTCTTCTCATTTCCAACTACTTTACAAACAACAACAACAGCTGTTTCTTGCTTCTTGAAAATGCTTGATTTCACTAATGCTTCATTGGACATCGAAAGTCTCCATTACCAAAAATTAAATCAACCAATAAAACCAAAACAAAATACCTAGTAAGTGCTTTAGGCAACCTACAAGTGCATCTGTGAGGGGTAGGAGGAGTCCAGTGTCACTCTGAAAGAGCGCAATGGTGAGTAATTTTTATATTGTTCAGATTTTTCTTGGATCAGGGATTTTTCTGCATGAAAGTGCAAGCCAACCTCTCAAACTGGTTGATCTGTGATCTGCTCTAGTTCAGCATCAGGGGCCACTGTTACAAAGGTGTTCCTGCCTTAAATGCAAGGTCTAGATTCCATGATAGACTGCACTGCTTCAGCAGTGCTCCATCCCTATGCATCATGGCATTAGCAAAAAAAAAAAAAAAGAGAAAGAAAGAAAGAAAGAAAGAAAGAAAGAAAGAAAATTGAGTGACTCTAAATGCCTAGGTAATTTATTAAGACCTCAGAAGTTTTGATGCACAGACCTGTCATCAGAGAAGCGAGACACTGGAGACACAAGAGACACTGTACTGTAGTTTGCATTTAGGAGTAGAGCATGAGTTTGGATATTAAATATGTGTGACTACACAAAATCCAGAGTGAACCTTACTTCTGTGGCAAACCAGTTTATGCTTTATGCAGCTCTCCTTCTTATTTTTGCCTTCTTTCCTCTCTTTCTCTGCCTAGTGTATTTTCTCCTTTTTCTTGTGTTTTTCATTAGAAGAGGATGAATCCTATGAAATAAAACTTACTGAACAGGAAGGAGACAAAATCTGTACAGGAATGCTCTGTGTTGGAATCGGACATTGCAATCACTGTGTTGTCTATCGTCTTTGCTGTAAACATGAGTTCTGAGAAGTGAGACACAATAAAAATGGAATGGTTTGTCAATGCAAAAGAGGCTTCTCAGAAGGATTATCAGTCTCCTCTGATAATGACCGTGCATTGGGCCTGACCACATTACACAAAAACTTTTGATATTCATAACAGAATCATTGTGTGAAGAATGGCTTTGCAGTCACAGAATAAATGGCAGGACAGGTGCTGTGTGATGCCAAAGAATGTGAAATTTATTTTCCCAAATGGCAGTTCTAAAAGTGCTGAGTGTCCAAACCAGGAAGTGACAAGTGAAACAAAACCATAACCAAAATAAATAAATAAAATAATTCAAAACAAAACAAATCAAAAACAAACAAACAAACAAAAAACTGTTTTCTCCAAAAGAAGAAAACAGTAATAATAATCGATGGAAAATAAAGTCTCAACTCAGTTATTAACAAATTGAATGTCACAAAATGACACCTTAATTCAGGTGCCTTGCTTTCTGGTGTCAGCAGGTGCTCTGAACAGTTCACCTGATATCTCACAACAACAACCCCCCGCTCAAGTGTCCTGAGGGTTTTTAAATAACTTTTAATTGACCAAACAATAATTCATCATGAAAATATACTGCCACCAATATTTTAACAATAATTTACAATTACAATACAATTTACAAAAATAATTTTACAGTTAATAGTGTATTACAATATGCAGTTAGAAGAATGTACATTAATACTTCGAAATGCCTAGTTCAATGATTATTCAACCAATTTTAAAATCTTCCACTCTTCCACACACTTTGACATTTCGCGGGTATGACATCACTCCCCAAAAACTACAATTACCCACACAACACTACAGTCGGGTCTTTTCCTCACATGACGACCAATGACTGCATCTACATTGTAAGTATCTGCGGCCACACACACACACACACACACACACACACACACACACACACACGCATATATATATGTGTATAGAGAGAGAGAGAGATAGATAGATAGATATGTGTATAACTGTTTATTAAACATTATTAAGCAATGATAAACAAGTTATATCACAGTTTTTATATATTGGATGCAGGCTCACTATTTAGCAAGATCAAGTTATTGCTCCACTTTTTATATATCTATTCTGTTAAATACCAGATCTTGCTAGTTACCTAGCTTACTTTATGTTCCCCCTTTATCAGTGAGCATGTTATACTGTCAGCTTCATCTCGTTTTATGACCATTTATTAATTAGTTACTAACATTTCTATCAAAAGGGAGCCTTATTGTTAAATGTAAAACACATCACCATTTACTAATGAGTTGCTGGATTTTCTCCAGAGTGATGATACTGCCTTTTATTTTGCAACAATGCAAAGGAGGGAGGTACATCATTCACGCAGACAATTACATTTATGGTACACAGGTAACATTAAACTATCACAAGAATTAACAACACAACACAAAGACTACATGATGAACAATACACATACACTTCTACTAGGCACAATGGGAAACATAAACTGAACAATAGAGATCTGGGGTTAAAGAACAGTCCATGATGTCCATAGTGGAGAGATTTTCCATGTTTTAAGTGTTACTGGTGTTACCTGCCTCTGCAAGGCCTGCAACGCTTCCATCTTTGAAGTCAGATCCCAACACGTTATCTTCATTTATGAGTCCTTCAGTTGTCTTTTGTTTGTTCTTGGCTACTTTTTTCGGCATATTCACTTGTAGTACACCTATACTTTAAAGTTGTGAACACTTTAGTAGAGATGGACTGGGATTGTTTAAATAGTATTAGTTCAGGATTAGCAACAGAAGCAGGAATAACCACGACTACTTAGCACACCGTCATAAACCGGAAGCCTGATATTTTAAATCTCTTGTTATATTGATCAAAACATTAATTAATTTAAAAATTTGAGAGATGAAGGAAGATAATTTGATAAAAACACTTTTTAGAATTAGAATTAGAATCTCTGTGATTGTACACAGACATTGTGAGCAGTGAGTAGTGAGATTTAAACCTTTGCATTTAATCCATCCTAATTTCTTATCTATGTAGGACATTTTCATCCTGGCAAAGTGAATCAGAATGTAGGTTTATTGCCAAGAAGGTTTACACCTAACGAGGAATTTTTCTTGGTGTGTTGGTGCACCATGCAAATACAACATACAAATACAAATACACAGACAGATACAAATACTATACAAGTACAACACTAAAGTACAGTGACTAGTAACAGTTGTGCAACACAAACAAAACAAAAGAAAACACAGTGTAGTAGTTTACTAGGATATGGGGAGAAATGATGAAGAGAGAGTGGTGAGTGATGGTTTCTCCACTGTGAAAAACTAAGAAAGGACATTGACATTGTGCTGATTATCTCCTTGCATCACAGTGTCTTAAGGGTGATGTAAAAATGGGACGAAGAGAGAAGAAAGATGTTGTTATCCCCAAGCAAGCACTCAGTCAGTCTGCAGGGGTCATGCCCCAAGTCACTAACAAAGATCCACCATTCTGCAACATATACCTCAGGCCAGTGCACAGGCAATTTAGCTTTTATTTGCAAGAGTGGAATATTGTAGAATATTTCGGCAAGAGAAAACAGAGCACCATCAAAAGGAAAATCCCTGAGCTCACAATTATAACAACACAACAAACAGCACAGTGAAGTTTTCCTGGGTGCTCTTACTGCATTACAGCTAAAATCTGTTAGAGGGAAAAAAAAAAAAGATGGAGGTCAGAAATAAGAGGGTTGATTGTCCTTGTTGCTAATTGGATGACCTGAGAGATAGTGGAAAACAGGCTATGAAATATGTGTCCTTAATGAGTTTCCTAATAAAACAGTCCCAATTAGACTTACAGAGCCCATTTCCCAGAGGGTTACCGGAGCATATTTGATCTTTCCAGGTAGTGAGAATTTATGTGGAGGAAATACGTTTCCCTTTTCTTACATAATGAAAAGAGTGGCATGAAGATGGGGCATCCTCAATATTTACTGTCAAGCTTTTGTTTGTGTATTTGTATTAATGTAAATGCACCACATGGCCAAAGAGTTTGATAATTGAAAGCCTTACAAAATTGTTCTTAAGTCTTTAATTATTCAGTGGTATTAATGTCTTTAGATTTCATTTGTACCCCATTGACTTTGTTAGTTATTTCAGTTGGCCATTGTAGGGAGTCAAAGGATTAATATTAGGTTAAATCTACATTTGTGTAAATGTGTTGGGAGGATGTTGGGGCTTCATTTCGGGGAAATACAAAAGCCATTTTCAAACTGAAGCCATTATACTGTTGAAAGGTTAATGCTCTTTTGAGACAGGGGTGTGATACAGGGTGCCTTTTTCTAAAAACAATATATTGAGACAACATCCGCCCAACTGGGTAGTTAGACTCACTTTATGTTGGTGTGGACTAAACTGAAGGGTTGCATGACTTCTCTCATAAATGAGTGGCTCATACTTTACATGATGCAGTTGTTAATTCCTTGAAGCTTGGTTTATAGTACTTGAAAACATATTTTTTTTCTCAGGATTCTATTTTCAACAAATTGAGGACACCCTTTCAAATTCTGCAGGTCTCTTGGAGACATATTTTCTCCATTCAAAATCCACTGCAACCTTACAGTAGGTTTAAAGGTAAAGATTTCAAGTATTTCAGGTACTAATTATTCTTTCCAGGCTACTGATAGATTTCAATGACAGGCTTTATGCAGAAACCACTGTCATGATATGTTCTTTTACACTGAGAACAGTTTACTTTATAAACATTTAACGTGAAATGCAGTCAGTTGGAAATCTGTCAGTGATTCTTTTTGGCTGCTTGGAGTACTTCTGTTGTTAGAAGCAATTTGAGTAAATAAACAACTCAGTGGAATGAAGGTAGTAGGAAGACAGTCCCTAACTCAGTACAGAGGAACATGACAGAAATAGGTAGTGGTGCGGTGGCCTTTTGAGTATATCTTTGTAATTTGGGGTAGTTGTTGTTGTTGTAGTTATTTTTAAGTATCAAATTATGTTTTTAAGCAGTGCCCCATAAGGGACTCAAACCAGTAACGCTCTAATGAATAGCCCACATCTAAAATGTGGATTCATACATACCCATTTACCTCCTGGCAGTCCGCTGAGGCCAAGGAAAACGGTAGTCATCAGCATTGCACAGATGGGTGTCAGCCTGGAAGAGCCAGTTCTTCACCCTGCATATATCTCACTTGCCCTCCAGAAGAACTGCCTCTACTCTGGGTATAGTTCGTGTGTGTGTGTGTGTGTGTGTGTGTGTGTGTGGTGTGTGTGTGTGTGTGTGTGTGTGTGCGCGTGCGCGTGTGTGTGTGTGTGTGTGTGTGTGTGTGTGCAAGAGGTTGACCATCCTGCTTGTGAAGTTTTGGTAGGGGTTGCAGAGGCCTTAGATCCCACCTCCTTATGAGCAATTAGACAGGGACAAAATGCCTTCCAATACAAGACACCTGATACCTATTTCCCTCCTCCTCCTCCATCTGTTTGAGGAGCTGATATACTTATCAGTGGGATGTGCCTCAGTGTCAAGGAATGTGGACCAAATCTCAATGGAAGAGTCTCTGAACAACAGCAGCTGGATAGTTTTGAGAAGGAATTGTAAAAGAAATAGCAGGATAAGCACAAAGTTAAATAATAAGAACAGCCCAAAGAGTAAGTTGAAGTCAGCCCGTAGACTATAACTCTATAATAATTCATTGGAATGAATCTGTTTTCTCTTGGAATGAGCCAAGACGCAGTCAAGGGCCATAATGCTTTAATTTGATCCCTTGTGGATGGCAAGGAGTCCTGAAGTGCCTTTGAATGAAGAACACCATCTGGTCAGTGAAGAAATGCTGACTGTGTCTAACCTCTGCTTTATAGACAGTGATAAAGGTGTTGCTTATTGATTGTGAATAATTGCAGTGGAATACCTTTGGGGACTCTATATTAAGAGAAGATGATAGTATGAAATGTTACTTATATAGAAGATATCTGTGTGGTATTACTGTGTACATAATGAAACAAACAGTGAATAAAAGGTCTGCATTCTGAAAGATGTCAAGTTTAGTTGTCATCTTTCACTAATAACTTCACTCTATTCTGGTTATGACAGTGTCGAGAAGAGACTGAGAATCCCCCTAATTACATCCAGTGAACTTCAGAGCGGGTGTGAAAGCTGCATCTGGGCTCATCTTAGACAGTATCCTTGCCAATGTTGGGCTGAGTCTGGAGGAGTTCCATCTACTGCAAGAGAATAACATTTCCTGTTTTTGTACAGTAACAAGGCTGCAATAGGGTGCTGATGTGAGGAATCTCACCTTTAATTCACTCGTAAGATTTGCAGTTGGTACAGTTAAGAATGCTCAGAGGAAGGTGATTTTCTGACACCGTGGCATACTTTATTTTGTTATCTCGTGAATTAACAAAAAATGGTTTAGTGAACATTGTTTACTGGAAGAATGATTTGTAATTAGGCTAATATTGCATTGGGCGGACGTATTCGTAACGATAGCTGTAGATATGTCCAGCATGCTAGTAATATGGGATCTGACCAGGACTGACAACACTGATGTTATCAGGAAGTCTGAGAGAGATGCACTGTCCTGTGTGTAGTCTCTCAGTTGAAATGCTATCTGCCAGGCTGTTTTCATCGCATCTTAACTGTAGAAATACTCAATCTGTCACCAGCTGAAGTGTAGTCACAGAGAAAAAGACCACTGAATTTAACTATTGACTGTCGTTGTGTGCAATCCCTCGTCGTAGCACTAGAGACCTAAAACTTTCCCCATTGATTTTCAGTAGGAAAGTAAGCATTAAAAAAAGGCAATTAATTAAAAAGAAAATTACAATTAATTAAAACAACAACAACAAAACAAACAAACAAACAAACAAACAAACAAAAAAAAGTGGACCGATCAAACAAACAGCACTTAAAATACATAATACTTAAAAATGAGAGCAAATATTCCTGCTAAAAGCTCTGTGCCTTTTGTAAAGAACCAGTGATTCTCAGCCACAGACAGCAACGCGCTGAATACGTGAGGCTGTTTACCTTGCATGTCACAAGCTGTGCTGACAGTCGTCAGGCTGTGTACATTCAGCAAGCACGTCAATAACTAAAAAACAAAACAAAACAACACAAAAAAAACAAATAGTATTGTTAAAACCGAAAAACATTGAGAGTTCCATTTCATTGGTTTAACAGTACATTACATCACCTTGGGTCACCACTTGTCTGATGCTACAGCATTTCTACAAAATACCAAACATGCATGTCACCCAATCATAACAACCGAAGCTAAACAATGTGTTGTGTCTTGTTTTTTTCTGCTGGGTCCAAGTGACCCCCGGTTACATTCTCAATAAGAAATTAAATTATGAAAAAATAGCAATTAAAATAAATAAATAAATAAATCAACAAAAAGATTAAAAAGAAAGAAAAAGAAAGAAAAATGAATGGACCGATTTATTAGCTGTATACAAGCATGCTACTAGGCATTAGGACAGACCTGTTACTGCTGGAATAGGATCAATATCGTGAAAAGTGCAGGAGTAGAAGTGCAATCTTCCTGCAAGTGATTTTGTTTCAGTTGACATTGTATTGATGGCAGATGTTAGGTCTTGGGGATCTTTTGTTTATCAGTTCATCTGTTTGCCTTTTCACTACCCATTAAGTAGTGTAATTGTTCTGACTACACTCATATTTTGAATGTAATTAATTTGCCAAAAAGGAGACAAAACACACAAGAATCAAATTTAAAGATGAATTTGACTGATAGCATTATTAGTAGTAGTAGTAGTAGTAGTAGTAGTAGTAGTAGTAGTATTTTGCTCATATTTTCTATGGATATCATGATAATATCGTTATTGTGAATTCTTTTGGCCACGATAATTGTGTAGTGAAAATCTGATATCGTGGCAGTCATACTTGTCTCACATGTGCCCAGTTTGAATACTCTGTGCTGAAACTGCTGCTAACTTTCTATCGTGATTTGGCTTAATAACATCTGGGTTTTACATTAGGGACAACAGAAGTAAATGAGTCATGGCTATGGATTTGAATGTAAATGAATATATGGAAATTTATTAAACACATGAAATAAAAATGATAATTTATCTTGTATAAAATAATTACCTAAATAATAAATAAAGTCACAATGACTCATTGTTATTCAGTCAATAGTCCCCTTTTAGATCAGTCCGTGGTCCAAATTAGTCAATGTCAATCCACTACAGTCTCTCTAGGTTCAGCCCAGTACAGTTCAGATCCTTTTAGTGTATGTTTCAGAAATGTTTAAACTGTGTGTGTCTACTACTTTAACTACTCAGATACTCACTGTTTGTGAAGTTGAAGATCTCATAAAACTTATCAACTGCATCCGCTATACAAGTTACAAACAAGCCCTGCAAGTGCAGAAACATCTCCATTGTCAAAGGTCAAGTCACAGATAGGATACCATCACATACATAGTTTGCATCAACAAGACTTTGCTGCCAAGGTGATGCTTCCAGTTTGGCATACTCCCAAGACTCACATGGCCTTTAACAGTGTATGAAATCCCCATCAATAAAGTAGAAAAGCTAGAAAGAGTGATCAGCGCACATCAGTGGTTTGGGCTTCCATGATACTAAACTCTTGTCGGACTGTATGGGAACGGCAAATTGGAATTACCGGTTGCAAGTCTTGTGGAAGAATTCAAATGCACAGAAAGCAAGGCTGGTCATGACCCTCACTGAATCTGAAGACACTGTTATTCGAACAGCGGCCCCCAATGTGGCAACGGGGAGGAAGTGACCCCATCAAAAGCCATTAGAGTGCTAAGCCTGCTCTTCGCTTCAGGGATGTGGTAGGCCAAGTCCAACATGGGATAGCCAGGCTCGGCCTCATCCCAAAAGCTCCTCAATGGCAAAAGCATTCTGCAGCTTGCTTGGGATTGGAAAATGGATGTGGGCTTGGCAAAAGCTTGTATTTCCCCCAGACATTGTGGCTACAACACTCCGGCCAGACATGGTCCTGTGGTCCACAGCAGCCAAGCTGGCATATGTTGTGGAATTGACAGCACCATGGGAAGATGGTGTTGAAGAGGCTTTTGAGAGGGAAAAGACCAAATACTCCGAACTGGCAACTGAAGCCACACAGAATGGCTGGAAGACCAAGATTTTCCCTATAGAGGTGGGATACAGGGGATTCTATGGCCAGTCTATCAAAGAAGATAGAGGAGAGGGGTCGCTCCTTCCAACAAGTGTTCAAATCCTTGTCAAATGCAGTGGGAAAAAAAGCAGCAATTGGTACGACAGACATCACCGTTGAGCCCTCTGGAGATTTTGTGGGCTTGTCAACAAAACATCAAAGAGGGAGGTGCCCATCTGACAACCCCGAGGACAGACCAACCTCCCCATTTCACCATTGCAATCCCACTGCCAACATCAAGAGTGCCAATTTACCACAGGGATTGAAACATCAAGTCCTATTAGCTCTACTTCCACACATGCCACAGAAGGAAACGTCCCATTGACTTGTCATAGTACCAGTCAACAGTGACAGAATATGAAGACATAAACACCACTTTGCACACAGTAGAGTGCTATACAGTAACCAGTTATCATTAGTAACATTCATTTTGTGATCACTCCCAATGTAAATATACTACTTAAAACTAGCATTAGCATTTAGCAGTGTAAAATCACTGTGACTTACCAACACAGGAAGTAAGCATTATACATACAAATATCTGAACCAACATATTACCACTTTAACAAATGGCAACATAAAACAATAGTGCTCCAGAAATCTGTTTCCTATATCATCTCTGCAACAGGCACAACCTTAAAACAGTAGCCGTAAGAGTTGTCTCATCACTGTGAGAACATGTTCCCAGCGAGGTCGAGGAAGAGCTCCACCCATTTCAATACGTTAGTATAGTCACAACCCACTTCCGCAGCAAGTTTTTAGTTCCCACAATACAACATCTTTTCCATTTTCTTCCAGTTGGATTTAGGTCACAAAAGACTTTAAACAGTTAACAGAAATACTTCAACACATCAAAGTTTATGGCCTGCTAGACTAGAACTCATAAGATATTCAGCTGATTTCTATTTTTTTTTTTTTTTTTTTTTTAGAGAAAACTTGAACAAAAATACTTCTGTTCATGTTTGGTCACTAAACGAATGGTGGAAACTAGATATAACGTTGCACTTGTCTTAACAGTCCATTATTGCCAAGTCAATCAGTGTTATTTTATCGTGGCAACTCTTGGACAACTACATTTACAGGCATATGGCACAGATTGTATAATATAAGAGGGTTCTATATTACATTTATGCCTCAGTAAAATAGAACTGTAGGTTTGCAAATAATAAGCAGTGATTTCAAACACCAAGACTAGGCCGGAGTGGTAATTCTTGCTAAAACAACTAGATGGCAGTCATTCCAACCACATGACCAACTGACTTTGCTACGCAAGGCAAAGATCCAGTTGGTGTGTGATTTATGGCAAGGCTGATCAGAGGACTTATTGTTGGCTTGCCTGACAGCTATAAAGAGAAAAAAAAAATGGGCCTAGAACATAGTTCAAGACAATAACGTATGATATAAACAAACTTATGATCATGTATCAGTGTTCATTTCATGACTCAATTATAAAATAACTAAAACTTTACAAAGAGTTGCACTCCCAAGTGAAAGTTGCAAATCACAATCAAATTTATTCTTAAGCAATATCTAGCATCAAGTTGACGTGTACAAAAAATAGTCTTTGTTGTAAGATTAACTTTTTTGCTTAAGGTGAGCAAAGAGCCAGTCATAAGGAGACTTTGAGGTATCTGGCATTCCTCTGTAGTCCACAAATGGCAAGGGAGAGAGCAAATGGAGGGGGGATAAAGAGAAAGGGTCCCTGTGGTACAAATGCCCCTTCATTACAGGGTTTTTTTTTTTTTTTTTTTTCCTGGGATCTTATTGTTGTTGGAGCCCTGGCAATGGTCATGGCAACAAATTCATCTCTTTACCCCAGTCCTGGTTGATCCTCTCTCTTCTTGTCCAGTGGCTTTAACAAGAAGAATTCCTGGGTTTGTAGGGACTGTGTCTGAGTCAAGCTTCCAGTAAGATCCATGCCTTGTTTTTCTTTTTGCTGGGGGAGTTTGGGGAGGGTTCAAACAGACATTCTCCTTCATGGCATGCAGTGAAAGAGAAAGGAATTTGCCTGCACCACCAGTTAGAGGATTGCTCATACCTGTTTCTTACCATAGGGAAAGAGCTCAACTCTTTTTAATCTGTTGCTACTTTTATTCTGCATTGCACAGACATATCGTAAGTTGAATACTTTTTCTTGCTCATTTGGAGTATTGCACCATGTTGAAAGAAAGCAGACCAACTCAGAAATATGACTGGAGTGTTTTTTCTTGAAACAGTGGTTTTTAAATTGCGATCAAACTTGTTTGAAGGGTTTCTTTTTGTTTTATTTTGTTTTCATTTCGTTTTGTTTTTTTAGTTGGAAGAGAGTATATTTGTAAAGTTGAGGCTTGTGGATGTTTGCACTTGTGGCCAGCCTATGCTGAGCTCCCTGGCTACAGATATGATTCCAAAGGGAACAGCAGAGCTGGCAGAGCAGCCTCAGGCTGGTGGAAAAGTGTATGGAGCCCTCCAGTGTTTGGAGCAGTGTCTGGAGCCTCCCTCACCCTGAATGGGGTATTCAGAGGAGGAGGAGGAGGAACAGAACCTTAGACTGGAGAAAAAAAGTAGAGTTCATTGGGGAGTGAGAGGAATTGAAAGAAAGCCTAAGACTAGGGAGGTGGTGGTCTGATGAGAAGCTTGGCAGGTGGCCTCCTCTGATCTGGACAGTGCTTAGGAGTTGAAGGGGGGAGGTGGAAAGAATGAGGATGGACCAGTTTCCCTCTCTGCCCTCAAATAGTTCTCTGCAGAAACCCTTTCTGGCAAATGTTGACTTGACAGCAGCAGAGACTGGAGCACAGAGCCAAGAACTTTGCACCAGTGTTGGTGAGAAAATAATACAAAACAAAGAGCCTCAGACACAACAGAAAACAGAGAGTTACCACTGGGAGAGAACCAGAAGATCCCAATTTGTGTTCATGTTAAATGCCACCAAATCTAGTTTACTCCCGCCCCCTAGTAAGACAGGCTGCTTGGATATCCATCAGTGGGGGAAAGCAAGGCCAGCTGTATTATGTCCTGCTGACAGCCTTAAGCCAGAGATGCCACCTTTTTTCCAACTGCTTCCACTGCAGCAGCAGGAGGTTGTAACCCAAAGGCCACGGCAGACAGGGGGCAAACCTCGCCCTGTCAGCTTAACCGTTCTGGAGTTAAAAGACTGCCGTGGCTCCCAGTGCAATTTATCCAGCCATAAGTCCAGTGATGATGCTGGCCTGCCACAAGGAAGCTTCTGCTGGAAGCTGTTTGGACGACCTGCACAAGAAAAGGATACAGCAGCCACTCTGAACAACAAACCCGATGGTCCCAAGAGGACTTTACACTCCCTTAGACGGAGCTTCAGCCTCAGGATCAGACGGAATCACAATCATTCAAAAGAGGGATTGACTGGTGAATGTGCCACCTCTAGAAAGGTTGAAGAGGACAAAGTATGCTCCACTCTGCCATTTTCCTACCTGACTGGTAGAGCTTTGTCCTTAACATATGAGCAGGATGAGGACAAGGGAGGTACTCGGTGCATACAGCACAAAACCAACGGAAAAGCCTCCGTTACGGAGATCCCTCTGCACCCAGCCAAACTCACAAAGCTCAACAAACATACCTCAGCTGATCCTAACTTCTGGCAGGTAATTGCCGGTCACTTTAAGAGAAAAGAGCAGCCATCTAGCAACAGACCTGAACTTTACACAGAGAAGCAGGCTGGTGCCAAAAGTGCCCTAGCCAAAAATAAAAAGCTGGAAATTATTATCACAGACACTCAAGAAGGTAAGATGTGTAATTTTAATGTATCCGTGTAGTGGCTCTGATGGTCCACAACCATCATCATAAAAGTGCTCTTGCTTCTGGTCAGAGTAATGCTGAAGATTACTGAGGCCAAGGAAATTTTTAAATTGCGGAGTTTAAGCATATTGTGTGTGTAGGTTTGACCTAGGTCAAGAGACAGTATACTTCAGAGGTGGAGAAAAACTAGTTGCTAAAAGTAATTGAACTTTATCTTAGAAATTGTGCACAAGTAAATAAAATAAAAAAAAAATCTTGTCTGTACATCTGACAATACTGTTTGTTATAGTAATTTTAAACAAAGGTGTTATAGTGAAGCATGGAATAATTGAAAAAAATGAGAGAAAGATGGGACTTCACAGCAACTCTTAGCATCTATAGTACTGCTACTGAAAGAGTGTTAAAAAAATAGTTTGAATCACTAAATTGTAAGTTCTAAAGCTGTCCTAAGAGCCACAGTGGTGATCCTAATATTGGAGAGACTTTCTGGGAATACAATTGGGAATTGTGAATTTAGAAAGACGCCCACTTCATCAAAGTACAAAGCACCATGTACAGGGACCACAAATATTGCCAAAGCTCTATGCTGATTAACACCTTTAAACCGAATGCTGTTGATTTTTAACATATATATATATATATATGTGTGTGTGTGTGTGTGTGTGTGTGTGTATATATATATATATATATATATACACACACACACACACACACACACACACACACACACACACACATATATATATATATATATATATATATATATATATATATATATATATATATATATATATATATATATATATATACGCAGCTTGGGTTTCATCCAGGTAGCAGATAAGGGTCTTTATGCATAGATTTAACTGAGCATATTGTTTGTTAATTGGGTAAATACATGTATGTGTGTTAAGTAAGAATGTTTTACTGCCTTGGCCCAGGAAGAAGAAAGTTACTGGGGTCTGATGTTTAGAGTTTGGAATATTGATATGCTGTGTAATGATGGGAAACAAAACATAGAATCAAAGAGCTGTAAGACAACTGTTCACATTCTCTTTATTATAATGTCTCTGCATGCAAACACAAACCAAGTTGTGTTTCCACGCAAAATTACTTTGACCAGTTAAGTCAATAAAATAACTGATGTTCCATTCACAGGTTAAATGCTGAGGTGAAACAAGTAAAAGGAGGTAAAAATGTATCTGTGACACTGAACAAAACACTCTGGGCTTAGCTGTATGCCTGTCCCTTGTATCGAGAATTACATAAAATTGTCTGTTTTGAATCAGCTAAAAGTTAATAAATTCATCTGCCTTTATCCATGGGAAACTGTCCATTTTGGTCATCTGCTTTTTTCATTGTTTCGGAGGAGACGGTTCTTGCTGAACCCTTCTACTCTTTCCACTATTTAAATGCGCTACAGGAATATAGGTGTGCCCATCAAAGTTAAGAGGTCTCTAACTCTTTTACTAAGCTGAACAGTGCCCGAAGTGGAGTCTCACCTGCCTGTTCCTGCCTGCCCGAATTGTTTGATGAGTAGGCTATGAAAGGCCCTTGTGTACTTTCCTCTGGCATTGATATGACGGCCTTAAAGGCAATGTGCTTGCCCTCACCTGCAACTGAACACAAAGCTTAGGTGGCAGACACAAAGCATGGTTTGTGGGTTTTCTGACTGCCGGGATTCTAAAAGAAAGGAAGGACAGGGATATATATATATATGCAGTTCCTGAATATATAAATGTAATTCTGAATGTATAAATGTAACTCTGAATATATAAAATTTAGTTTATACTCAAGCATATCACAAGACAGTCGTTTTTCTTTTTTAAATAAGTTCTCTTTTTTTTTTCTTGATAGGCTACTGAGTGAGCAACATTAGCATCGGTAAAAGTTTACAGTACAATCAAAGATAATCAAGAAAAAACGTTAAATAGTTTAAATTTGAATGAGGCAATAATTTGGACTTCGTTAAGGGGTCCTTATTCTCTTGGTATTAGGACCTTCTAAGTAGGGGAGCTAAATTTGACACGGAATTTGCGAAGGGATGGCCTAAAGAGGTAGAGAAATAGTAAATAATCTCATATCAAGCATTGGTTTCATAGAAACCTTTGCTGCAAAATGCGACAGGAGTGACAGAACACCGTGTGCTTATGGCTCTATGGCAAGTTCCGGCGGACACCAAACTATGGAGGAAGAAGTCTGCATGCTATTTTGCCGAGTCGGTTTGGAGACGTGCATCAGGTTGTCAACGGGAGCAGGAAAACGTTCGCCTGGTTTAAAGCCTCGGTGAAAGACTGTGCAGACCTCCTCTTCCGTAGTTTGATGTACACTTGAACTTGCCATTGAGCTTTAAGAATACGGATGGTTATATACATATTGTTTGATTGAATAACTTAACTTATTTTTTAATTGAATAACTTGGGCCAGGAGCATTGCACACAAACAACAGGTCATACTGGAGTGATTAAGATTAAACTTTTCAAGGACTTTCTGATTAATATCAAGCTTACTGATGTATTGCTGTGAAAATTTAAACCTGATGGTTATTAGATGGTGTAGCAGTAAATTTCAGTGCACCCCAGCGCTGGTGCCCCTACTGCACTGTCCACTGTCTACTGCACTGCTGCACATTGATTACTCCATGTCTGATTCACAATATTTACATGATACTGCACTGACACTACACTGGTACATAAAGCTGTACATCCCCCATGTGCAATACCGTTGTTCACACTTGCCACTTTAAATTTTAATTTTAAGCCTGCTTCACATGTATAGAGTGTATATTTCATACTCTATTTCATATTCTGTTATATTTAATGCGCACCCTCCTTGTACCTTAATTGTTCATTGCTCATACCTCTCTTTTCTTTTTTTTTCTTAGTTAGCTCCTTATTCTCCTACTCTTATTTTTTTAATCCCCTATTTTGCTCTTCTACTCCTTAGTGTCTTACTCTTTATTTATTTAAATCCCCTACTGTACTTTTATTCTTACGACTAGTGTGCTCTTATGGCTGAGTTGACCTGTTTCTCTCGTCTCACACATTTCATTGTACCGTTGACCCTGTGTTAACCTACATATGACAAATAAACTCTTAAACTTAAACTTAACCTGGAATTCTGAAGTCTACTGGAATTCTGAAGTCCACATGTCTAATATTGCTTTTATCCCCAGATTCTGACCATTGCTCATGTGTGATGAATTGTTGGATGGCAGTGAACTGGAATGGTCACATTGTTGGTTATGTAACTGGCAAACAATCATAATTATACATAAAGGAGTGGGGCTCTACACATGATCTTTCTGTTACCATCAGCAATATATATATATATATATATATATATATATATATATATATATATATATATTTATATATGTGTGTGTGTGTGTGTGTGTGTGTGTGTGTGTGTGTATATGTTTATTTATTTATTTATTTGGAAAGACAGTGCATACTTTGATGATCTTCAGGGACATTATACATACCTATGTTTTTTGTTTGTTTGTTTTTTGTTTTTGTTTTTTGTATTTTTTTTGTTGTTGTTTTTTCTCCCCACCAGTCACAATGTGGTGTTAGTCTTTTCTGTGCTTTTTGTACCGTATTATCATCATACTAACCTGGATCCTAGCAGTTCTGTGCAAAGGGAGAATATGCACTTTATCTTGGAAATCTGCTGGTATCTGCTGAATTTGAAACCATTGGTTGTATTTGATTATAATTTACCAATGGCGGGCCCTATGTCACATCTGCAGATCATGTTTATGTAACCCATCTTCTGTTCCTCTCACAGTCTGCACCATTGCACAAATGTTTTGAGCAAAATGTCTCTATATTCTAATGTGATCTAAATAGTAGTTGTTGGTGAGCAAATTTCAACAGATTTGTATGTAATAATACGCAATGATCATATCGCACTATTTTTAGACATCAGCGAGCACTGTTACCCAACACATGATTCTTTACTGGATGCCAATTATCATTTGCTTCAACACAAAAGAACCTCAATGTACAAAGGAAAATAAACCACTGATGTGTTCGCTAACAGTATATTTTCGGTCTTTTCAGACTCCTTTGTTAACAGCCAGGAGTGGACACTGAGCCGATCGGTACCAGAGCTCAAAGTGGTAAGTGTTCCTGTGAAACCCTCGTCAATAATCCATCACATTTCACCTCACAAAGCCTGTAACTCCTCTCATGACTTTACCTAAATATGAGTTGTAGATACCCTCCATGCTTACAGTTAAAAAATCACAGGAGAACAAAGGTTGTGAGTTTTTCACTTTTACATATCACGGAATACTTTCACTTTCACACATCACTGCATATGGCAGAAAACAGTTTATTTTCTTTCTATCAACAGCTTGCTCTTGTAGAACAAGTTCCTGTTTCTCATTGGTCTCTCACAAATATGTTGTGCATCACTGGCATATCTGCAAGTATATAATGATGGAGTTGCTTCACCTCAGGAAAAATGTAATTCACAATCATCCCAGAACATGACAATGCTGCACAGTGGCAAAATGCATCATGCACATTTATACTCAGGCAGTGATAGAGTCTCAGTGCAGAGTCGTAACAAGGGTTCAGCAGTCATTTTAAAGGATAAGAATGCAGATGCAGAGTGCTCATGTGACTTTTTGCCATCACCTCAGGTGAGATGCCGTTAATATGTCTCAAAAACAGCCATGTGCCTACAAAAATGTGCCTACAGAGCAATCTGCAAAGGAAAGATGGCACAACAGGGAATGTGACAGTTTGGGTACAGGAAAAATGGCAGCTTCATAACAGGTAGACTGGGTTTCCAGAACATTTCAGGATAGGAGACTGCATAATCAGAATACAGTGAATGTTCTTTGTACATTTGTGCTTCCCAAGGATGATTAAAGCGTGACCTTTTATGGCAAAAACTGTGATTTGTTATTGGTTTTATCGGAAGAACACTGAAATAATTGAAACAGTTCAAATCAAGGATGTTGCAATTGAAAGGTTTGGTTACACTTTACTTGGATAGTCCGTCCACAGAGGGTTTATAGAGTACATGTGACGATTCATGAACATACCTACATGTTTTCAGAGTAATTTAGTTGAACTTCAACAACGGTTAGGGTTAGAGTTAGGGTCAGAGTCAACATATGCTACACAAATGCTCAATAGCCTAATGTATACACACATATTCAACAAACAATTAGTAAACCATATTGTTAATTTTGTTCAACAGAGTATATACGAATAATTGAATCTCATAATGTTATTTAAAATGTTGAACTGTTACAAATACCCTGTAAACCTTTTGTGGGCCGACTATCCAAGTAAAGTGTTACCAGTTAGCTCAACAATATTCCAGTGTTTAAACTAATGGAAAGTCTCTAAAAATAATTCAAACTGTGTGCCTTAGAAAGACCAGTTCTGCCGATTTCTCCTACAGGCATGTATGTCTTTTGTAACTCTACACTTTTTATGTTTCCTGATAGGACTGTAAAACAGTTTATTGTCTTTAGTGGTTTTATGATGGTGGGACAGCCTCACTCCAGATAAATAAGACCATGAAGAATGCCTACTGTATTATCAGCCACAATACTGAATGATCATTAATTCAGTTTTCATAGATTGTATGAGTATAAAATCTCAAGCCATTTTAAGTAACTATACCATCACTTCATGATTTCTCAAATGAAATAAAAGCAAATCATTTTTTTTTTTTAATAGTAGATTTATAAGCTCTGAATGTAATCAGTACTACTTCTCAGAAAAATTTAGACAGTTTTTTTTTTTCTTTTTCCTTTTTTATATGCTGAGTTCTGTTTGACTTTTAAGGTCTTATTGTTATGTTTATTGGGGGTTAACTGTTTTGCTGTGTGTCTGTTTATTACCTGCTTTATCTGAGCCATGGTTTTTGTTGAACTCATAGGCCAGTCATAATGCATCACAACACAAGCACTATCACAAGCCTCTGTAGAGAACACTTAATTTCAGGTTTTAAGCCTCTATACAAAACACTTTATTTCACTTTTTTAGCCTCTAAGGAAAGTATTTCAGGTTTTTTGGCCTCTACATAAAATCCCCTGAAACAAGGCACTCTTCTTTTTTGGCATTAATAGAGGCTTATTATTTCACTTTGGAAGAATAAAGGTGATAGAAGGTTGCATATGCTTGCCACAGCACCTCAGTGCAAAACAACAACCATCACCATCATCATCATCATCATCATCATTACTTTACACAAAATGGTTTCATAGAAGTACAGTAAAAACAACAGTTACATGACAAAAACAGAATAACATGACAATAAACTTTAATGTTTAAACACATTTAAAGCTAAACAATAAGTATATGTAATTACAACAACCATAATGATAATCATAAAACACCTTTTAAGTTTTAAAACATCACATCATGTGTTACGACCCCGTCTAGGGTAGGGTGAACATAACTGTGTGGAGCTCCCTCCTTAACTTGCCACCAGCAATAACACAACATGAACATCAACGCTTAGGATTGTTAGTCAGCTTTATTATTATTATTAATGAAACACAAAAGACTTCAGGGGTGGGCAAGGCCAAAATAATAAACAAAACACTGCTAACCAAGAGGAGAGGTAACCACCTTACCTACCCAAAATAATATTAAAAAGAAATACAAATGAACTTCCCTGCCTCCTTAACCAACATAAACAGGAGAAAACATGAGCCAAATAAAACGGCACCCACCCCCTGCCAGTGCTGACTAACAATGAACAGAAAAGTATTTTTAACAACACAGCACGACACAACACGACTATTTACAACTATGTACAAGTCACGCTCGATGTGGACACACGAGTCCACATCTTCTACGCAATAGATTTAAACAAGTGTTTCGCGTGGTGGCAGAGGTTTTGCAGGAGGATGAGCCCAGCTGTGCCTTGCACAGAAGTCGAATTTTCAAACTTCCCTCACCCATCGTCCAGCCAATGGCGAACCGCCAGCAATCTGGAAAGGAAATGGGGCGGGAGTGGGATGAGGAGGAGGAGGAGGAGGAGAGAGAGAGAGAGAGAGAGAGAGAGAGAGAGAGAGGGAGAGCAAAACTGAAACAACAAATACGTCCCAGGACGTAACACATGGCAAAGGAGTGATCTCATTTGTTCTTACTGCAAGCTCTAGAATACCCTATAGCACTTGAACAGATGATGTCTTTGACCTTCGAGGACAGTATGGACTATAAATTTATACTATTTATTTCCAGTATGGAAATATAATCAGGAGCTAAACCATGGAAATGTCTTATGTGTCAGTTCATCAGTTCATCAAAGTTTGGTGGTTAATGCAAGTAAACAAAGCATTATGATATGAGATAAAAGCATATAGATTTCCCCCCCCAGTATTCTCTGAATACATAGCAGGACTCACTTTAGCCTTTGGCAATATCCCCACATTTGCAAAAGCATCATTGAGTCATCTGTTCAGCATGTTGCTCAATATTTCAATTGAATTCAAATTGAACTTAAAAGGACACCCATAAATTTGTAGATACAAACCTAACATTGTCACCTGGTGTCCTAAGGAAGAATGTTGTTTGTTTAGAGTTGTGTGCAAGATAATTAGGACTTCAGGTGTGTCACGTCTTCAAAACCAAAATCACATTCAAATTGGTGTGGTCCTTCAGAACCAGCATGACAGTCACTCACATCAGGATAGTCCTTCAGAAGGGATGGTATGTCCTGGAATACACTGTCACACTGCTGAGAGAGGAATTCAGATAAATATCCTGATGGTGATGCCACTGGCACTGCCAGTGAAAGGGCCTTGAAGAGGTTGGACATCCATGACTCTGGACATGAGGACAGTCCAAGGTGGAGGTCTTTAGTTTTGTGCTTTTTTGCACCCTGCTCTTGAAGGGCATGAAGCAGGAAGAAGACAAAAGAGGCAGCCGCAGTGGCAACTGCACCATTTTGGCTCATGCAGTGGTGGAAAACTCCTTCATCAGCCCTACCACGGTGGAGCAGGCCCTTGGACATCCTTTTCCAATGTGGAGAGTAGTCTCACAAGCCTCCTGGGTTCAGTTTTTTGTCTTTAAAATGGCAAATTGCATGTTTAAAGTCCTCAGCTCAGAGAGTTTATAAATCGGCCATTGTTATTTGCTTTGTTCTGTGTGTATTTGGCACAAATGAAGTTGGGAATTAAGTCAACTTCTGTGACAATGACAAATTGCTCTCCCAGGTAATGGACAATTCTTAGTCCTGAGTCATAGCTAGGATTGCTCCAGTTTCCAGTTGCTCCAGAGCTATCTGTCAGCAAACTTGAAAGACCTAATTATGCTAAAATGACACTTGGAGCCACCACATCATCAAACTTATGACATGGTTCTAAGCTGTCAGAGAAGAGAGCTTCTCTGAGAGCCATGTTAAGGATATGTCCAGTTCTCTACCCTGTAATCAAACTTAAACACTTAGTAAGCATCCCTTTACAATGCAAAGACAAAAGAGTAAAGAGGTGGCCTAAGACACACAGGCTTCAGCCTCTGTTGTCAGTGCTTCCCACATAGTGCTGAACAGGTTTTCTGTGCCTGCATTGACAAATCCAAGTATAGCTCTTGGGAGTGTATTTGGTCTCACACTGTGCCCAAAGCATTTCAAAAGTGTTATAAATTAATGAGTTTTAAACTACTTTAAACTACTTAGTTTTCCAGTGTTTGTTGCATTATTGAGTTGTTTTCATCAATTATTTTATTAATTATGCCCTTTGTACATTTTCACATCACAAAGTACCTAAGTGCTACCCTTCTGTAATTTTGCAGGGCATTGTGGGAAACCTCTCCAGTGGGAAGTCAGCCTTGGTTCACCGGTACCTCACAGGAACCTATGTGCAGGAGGAATCACCTGAGGGTAAGTGTCAGTTGTCACACTATCATAAGAGTACATTGCATAACAGGGAACCACTGGGACTTGTAGTATGTATCTGTCATGGCCTTCTTAGATGAAGAAATTAATTGTGGTTTTACAGATCTATACTCAGAGGCATGCATACCATGAGGCCGGGTTCAGTGCAGTAACTTCCATGGGGCAGTGCAGTAACTGCCACGGGTTTATGAAAATAACGCATATTTTAGATTATTAAAAAAAGTCCTCATGCATTTCATGATGCAATTAAAGCCCTTGTTGCATAGAAAGTTTCCAGACATTGTTTCATGTCACATTTTTATCTGATGTTTTATCTGAAGTGGAACTCCTTTTCAAGGAAGACAACATAACCTTTGACAGCAGATCAGACCTTTGTTGTTGAAGCCATTATCAAAACGGAAGAATAACTCCAATATTAACAGGAGTCCTATGATTCTCTGAAGTTCTGATTTTAGAAAGATAAAGGGAAAGGGAAAAGGGAAAATTATAGCAAGGAAAAAAAAAGAAAAGAAGAAAAAAAAAAAAATTGCTGCAAAAATTGTTGCATGAATGATCACCAGTCTCTCAATGTCCATTAGTATTTGCCTTTTCCACTAAAGAAACAAACAAAAACAGGATTAATGTAATTCCCATGTGCAATACTAAGATGTCTGCTTTGCTGAGACTCATGTAAACATTAGTCCAATTGGGAATTCACACAAAAAGCTAACAACAGAATTAGTTCCTTCCTTTACCTGTTCAGTGTCAACCAAAGATGGAATAATATAGAATTCAAAAGAAAGGTTTTTTTTTTTTGTGTGTGTGTGTGTGTGTGTGTGTGTGTGTGTGTGTGTGTGTGTGTGTGTGTGTCTGCAATGTGTCTGGAAGTTTGAAATGTGCTGATTTACTTCTCTGGTAAAATAAGGATAAAACACTCCATGTCTTGCATCAGCTACATTTCAGGATGCAGGGAATCATTGAGAACAAAACTACTCTAGCCGCATGAGCTGTAGGTCAAACTCCCCCAACAAACAAACACACTATTGATTTAATTGCCCTATCACATACAAAGATCTAACTATTTCTCCTCTCTGAACACTAATATAAAACAAAAAGGTGATCTATTAACCTTATGCAATATTCATCAGCAGTATTTGGATACTTGAAATCTGTATGAACTGAATAGTTAGTATCAAATGGAATAATATTGAACCTAGCCCTAAGCATTAATTAATTAATTAACTACTGATCATGAGCTATTTGCTCATGATCAGTATGGTATTGTTTAAATTGTACAGCTTTTTGCACATCTTTGTGAGGGAATTCCAACAATTCCGGACCTGTATAATCAGATTAAAGGTACACTGGTACGCATATTTAAGGGGACCGCAATGGTGGTGTACTGGTGGATGGTGTCCGACCGATTGTGGTGGGCCGTCTGGGCCAAAAATGCCAGGGCCATTTTTTTTTTTTTTTTCCAGTCCAGCTCTGCTCTTCTCTATACTATTGTTCTACTGTTCTACTGGCAGCTATATGAGAAAGAGATTTCTCATATAGAAAGAGTAGAAGTGGAAGATGATCAATAATATGAAAGTAATTCAGGTAGTAAGATATATGTAATGCTTTGAGTAAGATATATGTAATGCTGTATATATCTAAAAGGAAATTTTCTTTTCCTCAAACTGATTCAAGGGTAGAATCTCTGAATTTCAGCAATTTAATTTCCTGTAACATTACTGTAGTTGTTGGAGTGCAAACATGATATGATGGTGTGTGTGGATCTTGCATGCAGAGCCCCAAGTCATTGTTGTATAGCCTTATCTAATGAACGTCTGTATCAAACCATATGTCATGTATTTGAATGTGCCAAGGAGGTTCTGTGAAGGATGAAGAACAGAGATGACAATCGCCAACAGTGTCCGTTTCAGAGTGGCTCAGAGAATTTCAAGCAATTTAGAACAGTTAAGATTCTTGTAACAAATTTTATTGAATACAGCCCTGCATACAGACCCTCAGATGAAAACCTGTAAGCAGGTAACTTGTAGTACACTGATATTTTGTGCTTGTAAATGGTTAACCATTGTAAGATGCTGATAATGCGGGAAAACTATTTATTGTCAGTGTTTTGATTTTCCCAGATGTAGTCAAACTAGGGTACGATAATAAATGATATTTCCAGATGTGGTCAAAGTTGAGTATGATGGTAAATAGAGACAGGCATTGTCTAATGAATTGAGTATGTTGTAATATTCTCAGTCTAACATGTTCTGATGAATGGAGTATACTGTAGTATTCTCAATCTCACATGTTCTGCTGAATGCAGTATACTGTAGTATTCTCAGTCTAATGCAGTGATTCTCAACTCCAGTCCTGGGGCCCACCATCCTGCACGTCTTTGTTTTAACTCTTCATTATCACAGTTAATTGAGCTAATCAAGGACTTGATGATTCATTGATCAGTGGAATCAGGTGTGTCAGTCCTGAGTTAAAACAAAGACATGCAGGACAGTGGGCCTCCAGGACTGGAGTTTAGAATCACTGATCTAATGTGTTCTGTGGTATTCTCTAACAAAGGGATTCCCAACCGGGTGTTTGTGGACATCCAGGGGTTCATGGCAGAACTGCAGGGAGCTTATGAGATTGTGATGGAAATTAAATTCATTTTTAAGAATATGTTTTATTGAATAAAAACTCAAGCGGGTTCGGCTGATAAAAAGTTTGGGAAGCCCTGCTCTAAGTCTAGGGACTGTAATATTCTCAGTGTCTAAATTTCTGGTTGACCTATGATTGGCAGTTCAGCTGTGGCACTTCAGAAATTAATTAATGGATATTTCAAGCACTGCTGCAAAATCCAGGCATGGAAAACAGATGTAACAACAGTTACTCAGCCATCCTGTGCAATTAGCTGGACTGTGCTGGTTTTTAAAATCTTCTCATAGTATATGCTTTGTATGGTTTCATTAAGTTTAACCATATTTGTTCTGCATTTCATTTCATATACAGTGATTTTGACATTTTTGAATTCATGCGGTAATGAATTGTGTCAGAATTCAAAACATTCCAGACATACCGCAAAAAATCTTTAACTGATAGAATGTGTCAGTCAAATACACACATGTGCACATGCTTCATGGTGGCTCAGTGGTTAACCACTGTTGCCTCACAGCAAGAGGGACCGGTCATCCCAGGTCCTGTGTAACGTGGTGGTCTCTCCCCTAATTGATAACTCAAAACTAACAGACACAGCACAGTTAACACCATGTCTCTAGGTTCGGGGAGGAGGATAGTAAGCGGGCAGAAAAGCACAACAAGAATATGGTTTGGTAGAAAACAGGTTAGTATGTATTTTTTGAAAAAGAAACATATTCACTTCTCAACATGAATTGCCTAACAGATTACAATACTGATAATGATGCCTCAGGGAACAAAATAAAATTAAAAAAAATATAACTCTTTTCTGTCCCACAGTTTCTACCTGGGTAGGTTTCTTTGCTTTAGGCAGAGGTCCATGTGTATTTGGGAGTGTACATGTGGCTGGGGATGCACTTAGAAAGAACAACATGCAGGAAAATTCACATTGCAGCATACACTTAGAAAACTGGCGTTCTCATAACCAAAAAAAAAAAAAATTACATACAGCGTAACATTAACAGAGCATCGAATTACACATCCAAAGGGTCTGTCACACCAGCATACATCTGATCACACGACGCACTTGTACACACACACATACAGATTATCAGCCTCACACAAGTTTATTTCATACAATCATGCAATCTTCAATCATACAACAGTACTCCGATTGTTTTTTTGTTTTTTGTTTTTCTCCACAAAAAAAAAAAAAAAAAAAAAAAACCCTCACTCCTTTATACGCAATGAATTTAGTTCCCAGGTCTATCATTCACTTAACTTTATATATCAATAGCATGCTCAACATGACAAGCAAATTTGCTAGCATAGCACAAGAGAAGAAACTCATCAGAGTTTCGCTCAGACAAATGCACACGTGGGAAAAGTTGCTCTACAAGTTGCTGAGTTATCGTGAATAATGAAATAAGATTGATTGATCGTGCTGCTGCTTCTTCTCAGAAGTGCGCCCCCTAAAGGAATTACCAGTAACTGGTTTATAGAGAATGGGATTAATCCACATGGGTTAAGGCTGATTTATACCTCTACGAGGAGCCTACACCATAGCCTACGCATTGTGAGCATTTATACTTTTGCGTTGGTGTGTCTGCGTCACTCTGTAATGAAACATTCAAGTTTGCGGTGGGATTTCTATGCCATGTGTTGATTTTCTCATGCATTACAAACGATGGACTAATGTTAAATAAAAAGTCGGAATTCAGTCCTTGCACAGCAATATCCGTAAAACAAGTTTTGCTTTCAAAAGTAGGGCTAGTTTTTAAACTTTGGGGGACAAACAAACGGAACTCTCAAAATAACAAGCACTCAGTTCGCCATTTTGCCGAAAATTTTCAATAGCAACTGAAATGGAGTGGATCATGCTGGAACTAAAAAAAAAAAAAAAAAAAGAGAGAGAGAGAGAAAGAGAGAGACTGTACCGCTAAAAATGACTGGTATGGAAACCGGGGGGGGGGGGGGGGGGGGGGGGCTCCAGGCATCCAGGCATCCAGGCTTTGAGAAGGTCCAGTACTAGTATGTTTCTAGTATGTTTCTCTCCTTTCCATTCTGTGCTTTTGCGACTTTTTTTTTTCTTTAATTTTAAATAGAAAATAGAACAAGGCTAATCAATCTTTCAGGAGATCCTCCATGGAAATTGGTTGCAACATGGTCAGTAAAAACGACAGAAAACTGCCGCAGGATCATATTTTCTCGGTGGCTTTGATTGACTGTGTTTTGGATTGGGGTGGTGCTAAACTGAATCTCAAATTAGCATGTCAGGGCAGTGCACTTTGTTAAGCAAGCAGCATGGCCCTACAAAAGAACTTGCTAGTAGAGTGTTTTCAATAACTCTGTCATTTACACCGGATAATAAATTTGGTTTCTAACATCATGCTTCTAAATTGCAGGAGGACGATTTAAAAAGGAGATTGTGGTGGATGGACAGAGTTACCTCCTGCTGATCAGAGATGAGGGGGGTCCTCCAGAGTTACAGGTATGGGATTCACAAGATGAAGCAGATAAGTCATATTCTACTGACCTGAGGGGGGAATTCCTTTTTTTACACCACATTATGAGAGAAGAAACATTAAGAATTTAAAACAGTAAGAACTTCCAAAAGGAGCATTAAATAAGTGAGAGTGCGTCGTGTGACATAACCTTATAGTTTAATCACTGCCTCCGTCTTTCAGTAATGCTCCTCAGAAGCAGTTGAGTCCTAAGTGCAATGTGGCAGTTCATAACCTGTGATAGTAGAGACCCTCTTTCTCACTGTCAGCAGAGGATCTGGGTGTGGCCAAGAGCTGAGTCTGGCCGCTGGATCAGCTTGCTGAGTTACGTAGCATTCTTCTCACACAGTGCCTGCTGTGGCTGTTTGCTCTGTGTTATTAGTATCAGGCATTCCAGGCTTTATTTGTGCTGTCATGTTACAGTTTTTTTCTCAACCTTCTTTCAGTTTTTCTCCCTGAAGTCCTTCCTCATTCTTATCAGCAATCTCTGTGTTTATTTCAGATCCTCTCTGCCACCTCTGAATGGTCTCTGTTTCTGATTAATGATCTGATGCACAGAAGAAAAACTCTAAAAATAACATAAATAAATAAATAAATAAATAAATAAAAAGAGTGAAAACATCTGATAAATGTAAACCATAGGTATTATTAAGTTATTTATGATTCATGATAACTAATCTTTGGTTGGTACATCACTTTTAGGTTAGTAAGTAGTATGTATCCTACACTTTAGTTCAAACTGTCAATCAAAGTGATTTATGACCATCCCCCCCCCCCCCCCCCCCCCCCCCCCCCCCCCCCGTGAGGACACCCCTCCCCTCTCGCCCTCCCTTGGCTGGCATGATTGACAGGGGTAGTCAGGACATATACAGTCCCACTGGTAATAAATACGCTTGACCTGGAAACAGTGTTCTGTACGCATCCTTGTGTTTGTGACTAAGTCTAACGACTTAGGTGTTTAAAAAATGCCTGCATCTACAGTGGCAAACAGTGCGAAGAGGGTGCCTCTCGATACTATTAGCAACAACGCTATGACAGGCGTCAGAAACAAAGTTTGGTGAGACCTTGAAGTTGCTGGTTTGGAACATGTCTACAATGCAGCGTAGAATAGTGCAACACAACAGAAAAGCCACTACATATTTGCTAATCGTTTTGAAAAGGACCCTGATGATTATGTGTATATGTGTTGTGGCGAATACACGATCCTGAATGCGGGTGAAGATATAGATTTTGAGAGGATCAAGACATGCTTGCTCTACATGCGGTTTTCAAGAAGATTGACAGGTTGTTCAAATGGTGTGATGCACTGGACAGATACCAAGACATCAAAGTAAAACTTTTTCAGACGTGTGACTCCGACATTAGGTGTGACTGTGGGGGTGTCCATTCGGAATCACTGCTCATTCTCTACATGCATGAAAAAGACTGTCAGCTCCGATATGGACCCCATCTCAAAGACTTGTTGACCACTGACTAGCTACGTCACAGGTAAATGAAACAACCATGCCTGAAGACCGCCGTTGGTTTGATGAATTTTGCGAGAAGCTTGGGAGAATGAATTTGACTTACACATGAAGACGTGGATGGCTGCATACCCCCAGTGGGGTTCAAACTCATAAAGGCCGCTGTGAGAGTCATACTCGAACACATCATTGAAACAAAGTTGCAGGAACATTGTTTTTGGTGTGAAGTGAACCACCCTAGTCAGTTACAACATTTATGTCTCTTTGAACCAGACCCCTACTTTTTTCATTCACACATTGAGGAAATAAAAGAGAAACTTTTTAAGCTGGAGTTACCACAAGCCATCGCGCGCCTTTTGGGGGCATACGGACTACGACTACACCCGCAAAAAATCCACGGCTCTGTGGAGGCTATTGTCTACGAGCTGGAAGACAAACTGTACATTTGCAGGAAACTGAGGGAAATCAGGGAAAATCTTGTTGATCCGCAGTGTGAAGAGGTTGTTTACGACGCTCTGGACTGTTGGCGGGGAAGAAGTGGCTGACTTGTGTCAACATGGGGAGTATTTGTGGTGGGGCCTGGCGGGGTTTGTCAAACAGATTTGTTAAAAAAACAGCGTATGAAATTTGAATTAACTTCTTTTTTATACAAAATTATAGCCGATGAGATTGACAATTTTAACGCTGTACACACGGTCGTGTTTGTCATGTGACTGTAAAGATATTTTGGAATGTGTGGACTCGTGCCAAAGAAGTCTCGACGTCGGACACATTATTTGTCTGTGTACATACATAACAGATGTATGTGTAATCAAATTGTCGAAAAATGAATCAGTAAATGTGTATAAAGTAGCTGAAATATTAGTTGATTTTTTGCTCGAGAGAAACTTTGATGCCTGTGTTAAATTTTTGGACTACATCAATACTTTGTGAGTTTGTATTCTTGTTGAAAAGTGAATGTCTGCAAAGTAGTTGAAATATTAGTTGATTTTCTGTTTGAGAGAAACTCTGATGCATGTGTTAATTTTTTTACATCACCTGAATTCATTGTGAGTTTGTATTCTGTCAAAAATAAAAGGCGTGAATCAAAACATTTGAAATCTGTTTACTATACACCCTCTAATGCAGGTTCTTTTGGCGGTAAAACATGCTTAAAAGAGGCGGTGTTAAAAGACACTGGTGTGCGCACCTTCGACAAACAAGTTTCTGATTGGTTAGCCGGAGAGGACATCTATGCGCTTCACAAACCTGTTTGCGTTAACTATAAGAGGAATAGACTGATAGTGCACGGCACTGACATACAGTTTCAAGCCGACCTGGTGGATATGACCGCATATGCAAAGGAAAATGACAACTTCAAATTCATGCTGACTTGTAAAGACGGTTTCAGCAAATATGCATGGGCCTGTGTTATAAAAAACAAGACGGGATTGGAGGTAGTGAGGGCATTCGAATCCATACTGAAGGAAGGCAGTGTCCCCCAGAAGTTGCAGACTGGCCATGGAAAAGAATTTTTTAACAAACATTTTCACGATGTAACGGCCAAATATGGGATTCACCATTTCGCCATGGCCAGTGTACTAAAAGCTAGCGTTTTTTGAAAGTTTTAATAGGTCGATTAAGGGTAGAATGTGGAGCTATCTCACGACCGTCAATTCTAAGCGATATATAGATGTTTTGCAAGATTTAATCACCTCCTACTACAACAGCTATCATCAGAGCATTAAGATGAGACCTGTAGACATCACCAGAGAAAACAAAAGTAACGTATTTAAGACTTTGTACGGTGTGAAAGATGCAAAGGACAAGAGTGTCATGTTTAAATACAAGACTGGAGATGTGGTAAGGCTTTCCAAAGTGAGAGGCCCTTTTACAAAGGGGTACGGGCAAAACTACACGCACAAATTTTTCACCATAGCCAAGCGCATTACGCGAACGCCACCCATCTACAAGCTGAAAGATTATGACGGCGATATAATAGATGGATGTTTTTATGAAGAAGAGTTGCAAACAAAAAACAGTGGTAGAAATAAAACTTTCAAAGTTGAGAAGATTTTAGAAAGAAAAAAAGGTGGGTAAAAAGAGCATGGTTCTCGTAAAATGGCTTGGATGGCCATCTAAGTTCAACAGTTGGGTTTGTGAAGAAGACGTGGTTGACGTTTACAATCACTTTTAAAAGTTTTTTGTAAGTTGTTTCATTTGCAGTAGACAAGACCATGGGTGACGACAGGTTTTACATAACGTTGTCTTGCAATTCCTCTTGGTTGGTGTATCCTGACAACGAAATATTCAAGTACAGAACCAAACTGGCCAGGCCAATAATACTGAAAGGCGACTGGCAGGTTGGTTTAATTGAATTCCAGTATCCAAGAACGTGGGATACTTTTGGTGAAAAAGACGGTACTTTTGTCCTCATTGATAAAACTTATAACGGGACAACCAGATACAAGCTGTGTCGAGGATATTACCCGAACATATTGGCTCTGGTAGATGAGATTAATGTACACTTAGCGAGACACAATGTAAAGTTTAGTTATGATGCCGTGCAAAACAAAATTTACATGCAGACAAGGTGCAACATAGCGCTAAAATTCTATGGAAAACTCGCAATAATATTAGGGTTAAATACAACAGGTGTTCTTGACTCGGCTGATGCCCCTGAGTCACCGGAATCGCAGCTGGAGAAGGTTTACGTACCACACCCTGCAGACATATACGGAGGCTTCTAGACTCTTTTTGTTTACACCGACATAATCGAGCATCAAGCTGTGGGTGACTATTTTGTTCCGCTGTTGAGATGTGTACATATATCGGGGAAAGGCAACGAGATTAGATACGACATAGCACACTACATACCTGTGTCTAAAACACACATCAGTGACATCGCTATAGAAGTAAAGACCGATCAAGACGAGAAAATTCCTGTTTTAGGTACGGTAAAGTGGTTGCAAAGCTTCATTTCAGACCTGTGAAAGAAAAGCTCAGATTTTGAAAGGATTAAACCGTTTAGCCCCTACGCTGTGGATCCACAACGTTACGTCGCTTGTTATCAAAATCAGGCTGCGGGCCTCCTGCCCAGCTGTGCGGGAAGTCCTACCATGTATGGTACGGGGATCAGCGGTATTTTTCGAGGGCTTTCTTTTCGAATGGCCGCACCCCTATTTAAAAAAGGATTCAGCATTGCTAAACCGCATCTTAAGACCGGCACTAAAAACATTTTTAGTGAAGTAGTCAGCAATGTCCTGACACGTGTAAACAATGCCGGCAACCAGATCTGTGAAAAGACCACTCAGTAAGAGGTTAGCACCACGTGCAAAGAAAAACAAAGGGAAGCCTAAGAAGCTGTCATTGTCAAAAAGAAAATCGTGGGGTAAATACTGTGGTCATGCATCAGCTGGAAGAGATTTCAACACCATCTTCTAATCATGGTGCTGATACCTGCCATGTCAGAAGAGTGCATTAAGACAGAGTTGGACTTGTTCACAGTGCCCTTGACACAGATGACAATAGAAAAAAAACACATATGTAGAAGTGCCACCAAATTTCAGCAATATTGGACACGGCGCCTTTGGAATTTTTCATTGCGGGGAATGGTGAAGACTATATTGATCTGAACAACACGTTATTGTACATACGACTCAAAATCATAAGACCCTAATGGGCTAACATCGATGTAGGTGCACCCGTCAGATTGATAAACTACCCCGGTGCCTCTATTTTTGCACTGGTTGATGTGTCCTTGGGGGACAGGTTGATCTCGCAAACACATACCAGTATCGCAGTATCATAGAATGTTTAATCAACTATGATCGGCACACCCTGGAAACGCTGTTCTCAGCTGGCCTCTTTTACAAAGACACACCATGACATATGGATGTCACGGACCCTGGTGGCGAAAATCATGGGCTGACAAAAAGAGCTGCATTTACAAATGCCAGCTACTTGGTGGAGCTGTTGTCACTGATCCATAGCGATATATTCTTTCAAGGAAAACTGATGTTAAACTGCGTCGATATTAAAATACGTTTGATCCGATCAAAGGATGAATTCAGTCTGATGCGCAATGACAATGTGGCATACAAAATAAACATTCTTACCGCGTCCTTATTTGTTAAAAAAGTTTCTATTTCCCCCGCTGGAAGACTAGGTCATGCCCATGCCCATCCTATGATAGAGTGCATGTAAAAAATTGTTCTATACCAGCCGGTACGTATGTTTCTAACCAAGAAAATTTACTTTTAGGAACACTACCCAAATCAGTTGTGATAGGCATGGTTGACAATGACACATTTACGGGGACTTACAATAAGAATCCGTTTGCATTCAAACATTATGATTTAGAGTTTCTAGCCATCTACGTAGATGGTCAGCAATGCCCTGCTAAACCCCTTCAACCTGAGTATCGTGCTGGGACAGCCGTGCACGAGTTTTACCAGCTGGCTCTTGCCTCTGGAAGACATCTAAAGAATTGGGCTCTGGCCATCGACAGAGAAGATTTTTTAAACGGCTACACACTCTACGCATTTAACCTCACACCCGATGAAGAATGCGGGCAGCATCTATCTCTAATTAAGTCTGGAAATATAAGGCTAGAAACCCATTTAGACAACCTCTACTGCATGCTATCAATTTGATTGTTTATGCCATATTTGATGGCATAATTGAGGTGTCCAACCATAGACAGGTTCTGGTGGATTACTACTGAGAGAATGAATACCGCTCAACTAACGACGGTTATGGACAAAATCTGTGCATATACGCATTTTCTTGGCGTGTTAGTGTGCGATCAGCTATTGGATAGGCCTGTACAAAAATTACCTTCATCCATAATAATCAACATGCACAGTTCAGATCTCCCCGGCGAACACTGCTTAGCCGTCTACATCAGCGAGAATTGTTTGGTGTGTTTTTTTGACAGCTTTGGAAACAAACCAAACCATGAACTGTTTCCGCCATCCATCTTTACGTTTTTAAGAACTACGTGCACGGGACTACAATTTTCAACAAACAGGTTCCAGATTTTATGTCGACCACGTGTGGCAAGCACTGTGTTTTTTTCCTCTATCACATGTCAAGAGGATCGAACCATGACGATGTAATGTCCAGATATTGTGATAATATGATTAAAAACGATAATATGGTATCGCTATTTGTGAAAAAATTACAACCCTGTGTGTGTATTTCTAATAGGTTTAACTGTGTTCAGCATGTACAAATGGGAAAGATGTTCATGAACAAGCTTTAATGTAGTACAATGATGCATAATAAACCAAGACAAATTATGTATAAAAATTTCGAATGCATGTCAAAGTTCCGTTTATTTACAAATGTCAAAAAACACAAAACACCTCTGTACAGAACACATTTTACAGTGAGGTTTTGGTAAAACAAATAAAAAATAAATAATTTTTATATCCACTATAAACTTTATTTCGTTTTTCTTCTTTTCCAACTTTTTATACTGGGAATTTGTAAGCAGCATGGTACCTCAGAGAACATTAAGAGCCACTTTGCACAGGGTCAAGATTAACTCATCTGTAGCTGCTTGCAAAATGACGCATCTCTGTGCAGGTTTAGCTTTAAGTAAGAATTTAAATATCGGTAAGTTTTTACGAATCCTTGCTGACATGCTGTCGCCTCACCTCTTTTTCTGGACATAAACAACCGGGTACTCTGAAAGCAAGTCTGTTCTGAGACAAAATGTTTCTGGAGTTTTCGCTTTATAATCAGTCAGGAGGTAACCATAAGGCTTTGCGGTGGCATTTTTAAAACATTCCATAAAAACTTTGTGTTACGGGGGTACATTTGTTTAGCCAAAATGTTGATCTGGTCGTTGTCTCTCAGGTTTTTAAACAACACTAGATCATTTGTATTGAGACTGATTGTCCAGCTAGATTTACTTTGAACAAACAAATTCTGAACCAGGTAGATGGTGCTAAGGTTACGGTGGTGGACATATTGCGTAAACACCTTTTCAACCTGCGCATTACTACTAGCGTCCTTCATGACATCAATAATTAACAAATTATTTTTGGTTACCAGTAGGAGCTCATCGTCATCTAGAGCACGGGGTATTCCTTCGATGAATTTGATGTCTCTTGTCTGCATTAACTCATCATTAAGAGGTTGCCAACAGTCATGAATGCACACAATATTTTCAATTTTATTAGAAATAACATAGTCAAAATTTGTAATCAACATCTTTACAAAAAATATTTTCCCGGAGTTTGAAGGACCACTTATTACACAAGAAAAAGTCTGAAATCAAAGCCCTTGACATCTCTCAAACCCCAATTAGATCCACCTGAATACCCCTCAGTACCCATATGGCTGTTTGTTGTACACGACTTTAAACCGTTTGATGACTGATTTGTTTTTGAGTGTGAGTTGCTTTTTATTCCTTACAATGTTGTCCGTACGTGCGAGTATGTGTTGAGTGGTTTCTCTATTCACTACATAGTGGTCAACCAGATCAATCAGCGTGTCTAACTTGATCACCTTTGAATTTTCAGCATTGAGAGTAATACCTTTGGCCCTCAGGTACGTTTTGCCAATAGCCGTCCGATACCCATATATCTTAGGTCCGAACAAAATTCCACAATGTAACCCCCACCGCCTATTTCATCTGTGACATCTCCTAGATACGGACCTAGGGCTGGTTCCCAGTCGCCCTCCTTGGAAACAAAAACAACACTGTGTGTCACTGTACAACAACCTATCCCCTAACTTATCCATAAGCTCGTACAGCATGTGTGCTGTTGTGAAAGCTCAGAGAAACACATTTATGTTGCGAGTTTGTTCACCTTTACCATCTGCATGACGCCACTGAATCAATGCAACGTCCTCCGAGACAAATGAAGTGTGTAACATCATACTCGTTACCAAAAATGTATCTCGCAAACTGTTCAGGGTCGGTCAACATTTCTGACACGGGCAAATTCTCGCTCATTGATAAGCACCCCCATAAGCGTTTTCATAACAGCTTATTGATGGATCTCCGGGCTTGGTTGAGGTATATTTTATTGGCGTCCAATCTAATATTTTCTTTCTCAAAATATTCCTCAATATAGGCCCTCTTGTCAGCCTCTCTCACAGTGTGCGCAGGATAAACTACTAGCCTTCTGTTTGTTCTGCAGAAAGGTTTTTACATAATCACAAAACAAGTTGTCAGAACTCTGTGGGAAATGCAACACTTCATCTATCCTGTCCACCACATAACCCTTCTCAACAGCTTTCAGCAGTTCGATGCTGACCCAACACCCTAAAATTGACCTTTCCTCATCACAATGGTTACATTGGGTGGTCTGAATTTCGTGCTCAGTGCATGTTCGACAGAAGGGAAACATTAATTTACGTTGCACGGTAGGGGAGGACAGGGTGAAGTAGCCCTTGGGGCGGCCTGCACGGTAGCCTTACCTAGACCATAGTAATTTTCAAGAGGTTCAAAGTCCTTGAAAATAACCTGTGGGTGGCCATATGGGTAGGTTTTCCTGGCCTGACAGTATGAGTATAAGCTCAATAAAACCAGATATCTAATTTTCTCCCCCTCTTTAGACTTGTAGTACAGTTTTGTAAGCATTTGTTCTACCGCCAAAAGAGGCCGTCTCTAGGTCTCAATTGCGACGGTGGTGTGTATGTTGTCATGAACACAACCACATCAGGACTGGTTTTGTCTGGCACGCGTCACTCGCATTCCCACATAACCTCAACCTGCAGACCATACACCTTTGTAAGGTTTCCAGCTTGTCAGCAAATTTGCCTTCTTAAAACACTATGTGGTACCTTTGACAATGGATGAATATGGTTTTGGGTTATAACAACATTCGTGCCCGTGATGCATGCAACCGTTAAAATTCAAGGGCAAATTCTGCGACTGTCCTTTTTCATAGTAGCCATCAACATAAAATTTACCAAACATCATCTCTACCATGGGTCAGAGCATGGTGTACATCCACATTTCTTGCCGTTTTGAACAAATTCTAACTGTTGTGATGTGTGTGTGAAGGACTGTATATGGTTCACAGGAAGTGTGTGGACCGCTATGGCACATCCAATTTAGAATGCAAGACAAGATGTTTCTTTAGTAGTTTTTATTAAATAGAAATGGAAAGTATGGAGAGTGTGTGAATGTTTTATGTGTATTACAATCACTGTGTATACAGAGCTGTTTGTTTGGGGGTGTATGTATTGGTGTGTTTGTAAACTTGAAACTTAATTGTGTGTTCTTTGTGTGGTTCTGTAACAATAGATAACAGCACCAAATTAGATACACAACCAAGTACATACGTATACACAGCTAAAGTCAAGACAGAGAACGCAGTATTACATCGGAAACGAATATACACATGCCTACGGCAAAACTAGTGTCTGCATAGCGAGTAAAACCGAACATACATTTACTGCGAATACCGGACAGACATAATATCCGCATTATAAAGCATATATTACTCACAATACACTACATTTACCGACATAAGACATGGTAAAAGGTAATACTATGTACAGAAACGACTGAAAACACAGAAGACATAAAGACAAACCAATACATGCAGCCATTACGAGAACAAAGGATCTTACAAACTTAACTACATAATGGCAGGCACGATCACCGAACGATCGGACACAAAGTAAACTCAAAGCGCACATATTTTACCAATGCACAGTTTACTTACTGGTATCCGAATGCACACAAAGATTCTGATGAACGCAGAATACAACAGTACTCCGCGATGAATACCACAGCAGCCGTCTCTCCCAAAGTGCACGAACAATCACAGCGCCCCCCACAAGTCTTCTCCTTTTGAATTTCGCGCTGCTAGCGGTGGTATTTAGGGAGACTCAGTGCGGCTGTGATTGGCGCATCTGATGGAGAAGGACAACCAATAGCAAGTGACTGCTTGCGCTATTGGTTGCTGCTGGAAACCGGAGGTGTTACTCAAAGTCCTTTGTTACACTAACCATTCGATGGAGATGTTTGAGTATGCCTTCTGCTGATTAATGTACGCATTGTTATGTGTTAGGGTAAGTGTGTCTTGTACACAGTCATACAACAGGATGCTAGAGTGGTGTGGTTAAATGGATCAAGCCCTGTACACTGAATAAACACTTCACAGTATTTTAAACAAGTTTCCCTCAGCAGGACAACATCGTTTCTACCTTAAGTGTACAGCTCTTTCTTGAAGTCAAAAATACCACCGGCGACTTCGTTGTACCACTCATCAAACTCTGTCTTGGCCTTATCTGACATGGTCTCATAAACATAGAAGTGTTTGTCGGGATAAGCGCCGCAGTAGTTGTCATTCTCCCACTTGCTAAATCTGTGGGGGAAATGACCTTCCTCCACAGAGCTCAGATTTAACGCAGCGGCCATTTGGCAAGGCGCATCGGAATGAACAAATAGCTGTCTATGTATCACTGCTTGAAAGTCTCATCATACATAAAAATCAGCCTACACCCTCTCAAAAGATTTTTGGAGTCATCCCCATTTTGGAAAAATACTCCAAGAGAATGAAATGGTCAAACCCTAAAGCCTTGTTTGCCAACCATATGTAACCCTTATATTTGGGGCTTCTAAACTTCTTCAAAAGTTTTTTCAACACAGTCATTCCCTTCCGCTGTAAATAATAATAATAATAATAATAATAATAATAATAATAATAATAATAATATTTATTTAGAGCCCAATATCACTATTTATAGTCTCAAAGGGCTATACATGTCTATAACAAAGTCAAATCAAAATTATATCATGCATAAGTTCGAGAAAATAGATACGTCTTTAGTTTTGTTTTAAAGGTATTGAGAGAGTTTGCTTCTCTAACTACTTTAGGTAAACCATTCCAAAGGAAGGGAGAGCGGTAGGAAAAGGCTCGGTTGCCAGTGGACTTCTTTTTTAACTCTTGGAATGACTAATAATCCAGAATCTTGAGAGCGCAGGGTGCGAGGTGGGTTATAGGGTGTAATTAAGCCAGACAGGTAGGAAGGCGCAAGCCCATGTAAAATTTTATATGTTAATAAGAGGACCTTAGAATCTGCCCTTGCATGAATTGGGAGCCAATGAAGGGAAGCCAGGACAGGACTAATGTGATCAAACTTCTTCGTTCGGGTCAGAATTCTAGCAGCAGCATTCTGGACCAGCTGAAGACTATTGGTACTAGAGGCAGGCAGGCCAGAGTAAAGAACATTGCAGTAATCGAGGCGAGACGTGACGAATGCGTGAACAATGGTTTCTGCATCAGCCATACTTAGAAAGGGCCTAATTTTAGCAATGTTACGGAGGTGATAAAAGACAGTTTTGGTTGTGTTCTTGATATGAGTGACTAGCGAAAGACTAGAGTCAAAAATCACACCAAGGTTCTTAGCTGAAGAGTTTTGAGAGATGATGCAGTTGTCAAAATTTAGAGGTAGATCACTAAAAAGATGCTTATCCGTAGGGGGACCAATGACCAGCATTTCAGTCTTGCCTGCGTTAAGCATCAGGAAATTTGAAGACATCCAACCCTTAATAGCACAAAGACATGCCTCAAGGTTAGCCAGTTCAGAGCGGTCATTATGCTGGATAGGTAAGAATATCTGAGTATCATGAGCATAACAATGGAAATTAATGTTGTAACTACGAATAATTTCACCCAAAGGGAGAATATAAATAGAGAACAGAAGAGGGCCAAGGACTGATCCCTGAGGAACACCATAGTTAAGCTTGTGGTATTCAGAGGTCACATTATTATAGTGGACACACTGCTTTCTCTCAGAGAGATAAGATTTAAACCAAGAGAGCGCCAGGCCACAAATGCCAATTTGGTTTTCCAAGCGCTTTAACAATATAGTGTGATCGACCGTGTCAAATGCTGCACTCAGATCAAGCAGAATAAGAACAGAGGTAGCACCAGCATCCATGGCTAATAAAAGATCATTAGTTACTCTAGTAAGGGCGGTTTCAGTAGAGTGAAAACACCTGAAGTCTGACTGAAATATTTCAAACAGACTGTTAGAGGACATATGGGCTATCAGCTGTGCAGCTACAATTTTTTCAAGTATTTTAGAAAGAAACGGGAGATTAGAGATCGGCCTATAATTATTTAAGGCTTCAGGGTCAAGATTTGGTTTTTTAAGTAAAGGCCTGATCATGGTTGTTTTAAAAGAGGAGGGTACAATACCAGATTTAAGTGACATATTTAGAGTGTTTAGGATTGTTGGGCCAAGAACCGAGAACACTCCATATAAGGTTTAGCAGGTAGGGGATCAAGGAGGCAAGAGGCTGGTTTAGCAGAGTGCACCAATTTGGACAGCGCGTCTAGAGAGATAGGGTTAAATTGAGTTAAAGGCTGCACATCCTGACTAATCTTAGGCGCAGTAACAGAGAGCGTGCAGGCAGTCTGATTTGATAAATTCATTTGAATATTACGACGAATTAAGTCTATTTTTTGCGAGAAAAATTCAACAAAATCGTTTGCAGTAAAAGGGCTAGATTGAGGGGAGTGATTCTGGGTAAGTTTAGATACTGTATCAAAAAGGAACCTGGGGTTATTTTTGTTAACATTAATTATTTTTGAGCAATACGCGGATCTGGCTGCATAGAGAGCGCGTTTATAATCTATCAGGCTGTCGTGCCATGCAAGGCGAAAAACCTCTAGTTTGGTTGCCCGCCAGTTTCGTTCCAATTTCCTACACACCTGCTTTAGCGCGCGGGTTTCTTTATTAAACCAAGGTGTTAAGTGTTTAAGTGTAAACTCCTTACGCTCAAACGTGATGGCACAGACGAAGTTGGTGCTATGTTTACCACGTCTCAAAGTCATAGAAAAAGTACTTCTCATCTGTTTTTTTTCAATGGTGCAGGTTTAATGTAACACGCATGCCAAATGTCTGGTGACAAATCTTCACAGCAAAGAACATAGCGAGCGACAACACATTTGTGAACCTTTGTATTGTTCACACTAATGTGATACCTGCGGTTACACTTCTTGCAATACTTTGTAACATCGCATGGTGCCGCTACCATACCCCCCTCACCCATGGACACTGGCTGTTTGTGTTTTTCAAAACAATACGCGGATTTGCAGTGCATCGAACAATTGAAGCAATATGTTGACAATCTAGGTTTCTTATAACATTCAAAGTCGTTGCACACATCACAGCTGTATTTACAACTATCGTCTCTGCGATTGCTAAACCCGCCATAACAAAACTGACAAACATACGATTCGCCTAGGAAGCCCTTGAGATTTTGTATCCTGTAGTAATGGTTGTCGTGGAGATACAGAAACACTGTCTTGTGTGGTGTGTCGCTTGTTTGGTACTTCAACAACACGTTTGTGCCGGACCTATAGAATACAACAATCTTGATCCCTAAGGCGTGTTCAAACTCTGAAGTCTGACGCAGCCTTCTCTAATGCGTTGTGAGGTACTTGTGAGTTTAGATAATGCGTAAGACAGAGTGTGAAAAACAGGTTGTTCGAAATGTTAGTGGGGCAAACCAAATTCATTCTGTTCCTACTAATCACCTCATTATGTGCCAAGTCACACAACTTTCTATAGGCGCTGCTGTTCTTACCCCGCACTATAGAAACAGTCAGTTCCAAATTGTCGTCAACCATGATTCTTGTGTTACTCTGCAAAACTCTTTCAATGGCATCCAAGAAATGATCAACCCCGTAACCGCTTTCTGGAGATAACACTGCGTTTACATCCAACGTTAAACTAAACCCTCTCAAGCTAATGCTGAATGCCCCATTTTCACCAGCTAGGAGTTCAGACTATATCGCTCAACGTATCGTGTAGAAACACAATGCATGCCGCCATGTCCGTGTCGGGGATGTCCCTGAAATTAAGCGATCAAACCACACTATTAAATCGGGGCCTCGCCACAATCGAATAATCACCAACCACACCACCCTCTCTAACCAGTCGTTCTATATCCCAATCATTTAAAACGCGATTAGGTGACGTGCTGGTGTGACCGGCACCGTATTGCAGAGTATGTACTGTGTTATTAAAAATACCAATATCATCGGGTGTGTGGCAAATAGAAACATTGTTCAGTAGGTTGGTCGTATCTGTGTCTGTGTCTACTTTCTGACTTTTAATGAAAATAATGAAATCTAACAAACAATTTCAAATGAAAAACAAGATATAGCAATAACACTCAACAGTTACACAGTAAAAGAGAACAACATTAATGACATCAGCTATGAGAGGTTTGAAAAACGTGTTAACACCTCTGACAAAGCACCCCAATCCACTTTAGTCAAATGGAAAACCTCCCAGATAACAGCCGTTTGATGGCTCAATGTTTTAGTCAAAGCGACGTGTCTATGCTCCCATCTCTCATTAACATTAACGAGCCTCTGAACAACGTACTTTAATGCCACAATTTCCTCTGTAAACTGATTATTGGTCTTACCCGGCCTCTCACGCGTGTTTAGCAGATCGTCCGGATAATCGTCTTACATTACACGTTAGTCTGTTGCAATTATGTTGCATACAATTGTGACGATACCTCCGATGTACATTGATGCTACTGTGTTCAGGATTGCCACGTAATTCAACCGCAGAGTCTTGACCGTGTTCAACCGACGACGAGCTGTCCCTAGATTGATCCCCCGCGACAGCAGCCAGGCCTATATCTGCGATCTCCTCTGAGGTTGTTTCTGGAGCTCTGAAGTCAGCCTTGTTCCAGTCTTCAATTTGTGTCTCCGTCCAGCTTTCGACGTTATCCAAACCTGTGGTCGTAGTAAGACTTGTCTGTTCTACCCCTTCAGACAATCGCTGATCTGCTACCGTTGTCTCCGTGCACTCGTCAAGGTCTGCAATGCAGTGTAATAAATACAGTTCATTAGCCACGCTATCGATCTGCATTTTCCCCCATTCTGCAATAGTTCATCATTAAAACCGCTAAGAATGAATACGATTTAGTTATTCTTACCTATCACGCTATCCTCCTGCAAATTTGGATGTTATTCCGAAGCACCGGCCTCCGCATCTGTAGCATCAACCTCGAGATGTTTGCATTTAGAGCACACCCCAGGCGCTTCACCACCACCACAGGTAGACGAGGGAAATTCTGAAAAAAGGTCTTGGAAGTTTCCAGGACCGTTCCACGGCAACGAGTCGATTCTCGGCGGTGTGACCAGATTTTGCAATTCTGCTGATAAAACACAACCCCCAAGATTAGTAATATCGCCAAAGTGACCGCTCATGAAAAATAAGTCGGCTAACCGACTTGTAGCAACGTCCTTACCGAGAGGGTGCTCAGATGCTGTATAATTGTACGGTTCTGATCACTCAGCCCCCACATACAAGGCAACTACACCTTTTTGGTGTGCTGTTGGCTTTTAGCATAACTGCTTGTGTCACATGTTCTGATATCCCCACACCTGGACATTGCACCACCATCTCATTGATCATTTTCAACACCCCTTGCCTACAATCAAAGCTTTTTTGTCACGCAGTAGTCTAACAACATAAAGGTATCTGACACATGCTCCGACAGTCAACAGTTTCGACAGGATAGCCTATGTTGTAAATCTAGATGTCCTTTTTGTTAAGAGCAAAATTTGATTAGGCTATGTCCTGTATGCTGAAGGCTACAATGAGTATATAGTGATTTGGATATCTGTTTGCTGGAAGACTTCCTTTAGAATTTCAAACACTTTTTCCCTCTTTAGACGGTCCAGGCCACACCTGATCCTAGGCATTTGACACACAGGTGACTCCGTTTAGTAAACAGTGCGCTTTCATGTCGTACAGGCTCTGTCTCAAACTGTCATAAGCGAGTTTGTGGAAGTATTTTTCCTTTGTAATCAAATAGTAGATAAAACAACCAGATCTTTTGAGCCCAGCACATTGACCTGGAAGCTTTCGCTGTTTTTTAAGGTCATCAACACTGTGAAACTTTTTCTTAAACACCACTATGCCGACTCCCATGTGGCAGTCCTGACTGACGCAGTGGGCCAGAGACTCATCTGCCGGACAAGAGAACAAATCGGCTTTCAAATAGCAGAAATTCTAACCGACAATATCCAGTTTACCGTGTTCTATTTCACATAATTCATACGTTTGATCATATTTTACAGTCACCAGGGCTCTCGCCAAGACATCGGTATTTCCGACCAGATATTGCTCCATCATCAAACAAAACTATAGTATACCTGTTCCGACTTAAATCAGTGATCACATATCCATAAACCGCCGAACATAAAAAACATCTGGTTGAATAAATGTATTGGTGAAATCCACATACCACGTTTCCCCACGCAGTCTCCACACCACCATGTCTCACACATGTGCCCTGTCAATCATGCCGGCCAAGGGAGGGCGAGAGGGGAGGGGTGTCCTCACAGGGGGGGTTATAAATCACAGGGGTCATAAATCACAGTTTGACATAAAGTGTAGGATATATACTACTCTAGTAGTATTAGTAACTTACTGGTAATGAATCAGCAGAGAATATTTAACACTAGTTTGAGTCTGCAGCTCACAGATCAGTGTAGAACCTAGCTCCAAGATGATGAAAATAGCTGCCTCTCTACACCAAGTGTTCAGGCACACTGCATACATTCAAAAGCACCTCAAAACTCATCTTTTTAAAATTGTCTTCGAACCTTTTAATCACAAACTGCAGTTTTACTTCTTTCTAATGTAGCACAGTAAAGTGCTAAAACCACAACATGGTCTTTGCAGGACCTCTCAGCGCTAGCTTTTGTGTAATGAGATGTCTGAATTATGCCTGTCCTGTATGCTTTTTTGTAAGTCACTTTGGACGAAAGCATCTGCAAAAATAACTTGATGTTAATGTTGGACAGCACAATTTTGTGTCTGACATTTGGGCCTTTTATCACTTCTTTTCAACAAGCGTGGAGGTCAGTCATTTAATAGGCCGCCTTTTCTTTGCATGCCAATACAGCAAGTTTAAATTTCAGGGAAATTCCGCTTCAAGTCATGGAATTTGCTCCGCCAATACATTTCACTATGCATTTAAGCCAATGCATTTATGTCTGCGTTTGTACAAAGGAAATGTTACAGTTAATCCAAAAAAGCTCACCTGTTCGTGGTAGTACATTTGGCAGATTGCTTGGCTTATGTAAAAATGATTCTATTGATAAACCTTTTGCTGGGACCTCTCTGCCTTGGGTGACCCTACCAGGAACTGCATTCTCCATGCAGCACAGCTCCCAGGATCACAGGGGCTAACAAACCCCTCCACCACAATAAGGTTGCAGTTATTGGACATAATGACACTTACATGTCAAACGGTTTTCCTTTTTTTATGTAGCTGTATTTAAAATCATGACACTGATGTCTATATTGTCTAAAGATGCACATGAACATTAATTGAACAGTAAATTTGTGTCTGTTTGCCAATACTTCAGCAAGTCGGTTGGTCATATTTTGTGGTTTTGTGGTGTAGGTGGGAAATGTTAAAAAAAAAAAAAAAATGCACATAGAAACTTGTATAAGCAAGTACTTTCACTGTGCATTTAAGCATATGCATTTATGCCTATGTGTGTACAAAGGAAATGGTCAATCTAAAAAAACCCACCAGTTTGTGGTACTACTTTCAGCAGATTGCTTGGTTCACGTAAAAATGATTCTGATGATAAGACTCAATCCTTTTAGCTGTTGCTATGACCATGTAATTTGACACACACATCAGGTGTGAGTGCATTGTTTGATGACAAAATGTCAGGGGTCATGAATTGCTGGAGATGCGAGGGCCTGCATCTATATTGTTATGTACAGCTTAGGTTTTTTTTTTTTTTTTTTCCCTTACCTTGGACTCAGATTAATTGAACTTCATCCAATGGCAAGCCATCCAATGAGACTTCTAGCCTGAAGACCATTCTTTAGTTAAGACACCTTGACTGTGATTCCAGTTGGACTGATTTACACTGCCCTATGTTCCATAGAGATAAAAACCATACATGGAGACAAAGGTGCATTGGAGTTTTGTGTCAGTGTGTTAGATTGTACAGGTGGGTGTTATTTCCTGCTAGACATTTCTGCTTTCCATGTCTCCCACAGCACCATGGGGTCAGCTGCAGGGTAATCAGCTGGGGACCGCTGCTCATTGATGTTGGGCTCCTTAAATTTATCCTCGAGTTGCCCATCATTTTTTTAAACGAATTAAATTATGTGAAATAATTGCTTCCAGTGTGTTAGAATCAAATCTAGCACAGTATCCATCACCAGCGAAAGAGTACTCAGTTTCTAGAAATATCACAACAGTGACATAAATCTAAACATTTTCACTGTAATATGTGTGACAGCACTCACAAGTATCTGCCTAGAATAGACTACCTAGTTGCTACCTTTATCCTTAGTCGTAAACAGGAAATAAATGCAATATAATATGTAGGTTTTCATCACTGATTTCCATTGTTGGAGCTTCATGGAAAAAAAGCACTCTGAAAATGACCTGAATATGTACAGTTATCATTGTAACACAATTCTGTTCTTGCCTTCAGAGATGGCAAAATATGAATCAAATTCTACTTTGTTATAGAATGCAAATACATCCTGAAAACATGTCAGAATAGAGAAAGCATTGTCAAAAAAGTATTTAGTTAAAACACACATATTTTCAAAATTCAAAAATACACCTTCCACACCCCAAAAGTTTTGTTAGTCAGTGATAAAAAGAAAATTACGCTTATCAGATTAAATGTATTCAGGGCTTCCTCATGTTAGAGAGCGGACAAGTACTGAGCATATTGTACTCTTTGCACTTAACACTTTTATGACTTTCATGTATTGTCTATAATGGGGACAAAAGTGTTATCGCTTGGAATCAGTGTTATCTCTGTTATTCCTCTGTTTCCCATCCGTTCCCTCCTGGATACAACTATTTCATCATTTTTGAGGCTGTTTAACAGTTAAATAAATTCACTCTGTTCGGCTGTGGACAGTGGATCTTTAACATTGACCACATTACCACATAAGATGTGATGATCTACAGACAGATGTGACGAGAGAGTTTCATCACATCTGCAAACAGATGTGATGAAATTGGAATTTCAAGATGAACATTTTTTTTTTCTTTTTAATCTAAAATAAATGTAGTGTTCTGAGTTTGGGTTTTCAGAGAATGACAGCTGCCTCTTTGTTACAGTATGATAGGAAAAGGTGGTCTTTTCTCACTGTTTATTTTTACTGCCAGCAAATATTTTCTTTCATATCTCACAGGCTAAAGCTCAGTGCAATCATTCAGACCCTCTACAGGTTTGTTATGCCCAGCCTAGGGGTTACCGAGCATAACAATAGTGACCCCCCCCCCCCCCCCTTTTCCTGTTCCCAGAGATGACCCATGCCCACGAATTACAATCCAAAAAGTGATTTATTTACACAAGTGGTAGTAAACACACACAACGAGTTATTGAATCACAAACGAACGGACACAGACCAAGTGGCCAGGACAAACGAGAGGCAACCGACATCTGGATGGCGCGTCTTTTTAAAACCGGCGCCGTCAACTGTGGGCCAATCCCTGATCGCCACCTGCAGAGTAACACATTAAAGACACAAAGAGACATACGGGGAAAACACAACAGACAGGGGAGGAAACAGCACCACACACAGGCAGGGGGAGAAAAACAGCAGCACACAAAATAATGCCCATTTATGACTCAAGGTCATAACAAGGTTATGCTAGCTCTTATGTTCTTTTAAATGACAGTTTTCACTGTTACTGATTTTTTTCAACAAGCCATATGTACTGGACTGAGGGTCTGTGTTTTATTCTTACAAATAACTCTCAGTTATCTTGCACAACAGAAACAATGCGCAATTGCAAATTGATCATTGCAGTGATAATTCAGAAGGACTCTGTCTAATATTTGTGCTGATTTGTTTACCCTTTTTTTGTTTACCCAGTTTGCTGCCTGGGTGGATGCTGTGGTGTTTGTCTTCAGCTTGGAGGATGAGATCAGCTTTCAGACAGTGTACAACTACTTTCTTCGCCTGTCCAGCTATAGAAACACAGCAGAGGTGCCCATGGTTCTTGTGGGGACACAAGGTAAGGCACTTACAGTACATATCTGGCTAATGAACTATTTAACAGTCAAGTATAGCAGACAGTAATGTTTAATTTTGTGTGTTAATTGCTTTAATTAGCACCAGTTTGGGAGGGGGGGGGGTACTATTAGCAATTGTACATTTAAAGTGCTGCAAGTTGGGGCCAGTTTTCTTCAAAATATACTGTGGCAGACACTCCCAGGTCAAGGCCAGATGTGACCGAGTCCCAACTCCACACTATATGCCTTACTTCTTATGCTAAGTCTTAAATAAATTCTGAGATTCAAAGAGCAGTCGAAGTCCTCAAGAGTCTGATGCAGTGCAAGTTTATTGCATTCAGCAGTGAGCAGAATACAACAAACTGAGTCAGGTCCCGGGAGTGACTGAATCTACTACAGAAAATCAATTACTTATATCTAAAACTTTATCAGTGTACTAAACCTACACATCCAATAAGCACCCAACACAGTTATATGGTAACATGCCTTACATCATCCGCTTGCTTGGTCCAACCCCATCATTTCCAGAACTTTCCCTGAATTCACTGTTCTATACACCACTATTTCTCAGATGTTTCCCTTCTTAATAATAAAAAAATAATATTTGACCATGTCCTCAACTTACCTCAGATTTAATGCACTTAATCTACACTTAATGCAGGTGCAGTGTGATGGAGCTAGTCCATGCAAGACGGTTATTGATGCATCCGCATCCAGGCCATTACTTTGGCTTCCCTTTCACCGTGACCTAGTATTTCCTTTCTCATATTACCTTCATGTCACCATGACCTTGTATTTTCACTTTTAGTACACAGAGGCCCTTCTTCCATTTTCTCCAACATTCAGGGGCCTTCTTCCATTTCTCCAACAATACCATAGTATTTTGATATGTATTGTGTGAGGTTCTCATTTGATGTGTAGCTTGTACTAATGTTCTAGTTCAGATGTCTAATTTTTTATGACATTTGAGGTGATGAATGTATTTGTGGTGTTTTGGATTAACGAGTTAACTGGTGAAAGATCTCGAACTAAATACAGAAAGAGAGACAAGGAAATTCTTTGTTTTGTAAGTTGTCAGTGACTGCTTGACAGGGTCATTGAGTGGATGGGCAGAGTCGGGTCACATGAAATTAGTTAAATGAAGTGTCCAGTGTTCTTGGCGGACATGCGCTTAACCCTCTCACTCCAGGATAACAAATCTCGTGCTGGGTGAGTTTTACCCTAGGATTTACCTCATACCAAATGAGAAGTATTAATAGTTAGCGAGAAGGTGTTCCTGAAAATGTGTCTGTTCAGTCATAAACGCCTATGGTGCGTGCATAAGCGTATACATGGGCACGTGTATGAACGTGTGGTACACTTAAGGGTCCTGGTCACTCCAATTTAAAGGTAACACAAAAATTACTTTCTTTAGTAACTAATTACTTTTATATGCAGTAATTGGTAAAGTAATTCAATTACTTTTGAAAGAAGTAACTAGTACCTGTAACTAATTGCTAATTTTCAGTAACTTGCGCAACACTGTTAACATGACATAATGCAGTTTAAAAACAAACTTGTTTCATTGTCATAAATAGTACTTTGAACAAAAGTACAACAACATATATCAGGGTTTTGATAAATAATGCAGTAAACGGATACAGTGACCTAGAGTAAATGCTGCTGTTGAATATATCTAATACTACATGCCTGTCTGCAGTGAGGACCTGCAACTTTGGGATTTCACAGTACACGTTTGAAAGAGAAGCTAGGCAACTTTCTTTGGCTATCAAGCCATGTTAATACGTGGAGTATTAGGGCCACATTGACGGGAAGAAATTCTGAGATTTCGAGAGTAAGTAATTTTACAAGAATAAGTCATAATATTATGAGAATAAAGTCATGATATCACGAGAATAAAGTCTTATATAAAAAAGTCTTACATAAAAGTCTTATAAAGTCTTATATAAAGTCGAGAATAAAGTCGTAATTTTACAAAAAAGTCATAATAATAAAGTCGTAATTTTAGGCTGTGTGTTATTTTAGAGGGGAAATATCAGAAGAGCAGCCTGCCCCCTGCATTAAAACAAGGAATGTTAAGCATCTTGTGAAGTTATATTTTAGTACAGGTTTCACAAATAGCGAAATGCTTAATCTTTTGGCACACCAGCGGCATAATCTTTTGTATTCCTTAAACTTTTTTTTTTATATAGTGGCTGTTCCAACTTTGTAAAGTTAATGCATGGTGCCTCAGAAAGATTTAACATTTATCATGGTATTAGACAAGGCTGTCCAGTATCTCCATTTTTGTTTTTGTTAGTTACCCAGATAATGGCTAATCATGTTAAAAAAAATTACCCTTCCTAGGAATAAATGCAGTGGGGAGGGATTTCAGAATTTGTTAAGAGATGATACTGCAATTTTTCTAAAAGACCAAAATCAGGTGTCAAAAGCAGTGGCTTGTATAAATGAGTTCAGTGATGTTTCAGGTTTAAAGATGAACTTAGATAGATCTGTTTTATTTCCAATTAAAACTTGTAATCTGTCAGCATGTTATGGGATCCCAGTTAAAGAAAAATTGACATATCAAGGCATTGTCATTGGTAAGAATGTGGAACAACAATGTAATTTAAATTTTGACCCTCTTATTGAAAAAAACAAAATTGAAATTTAACTCATGGTTAATGAGAGATATTTCTATATATGGTAGGGTCCTGTTATCCAAAACAGAGGGAACCTCAAGATCAGTCTGTGTCTCATTGTCACTCAGTATCCCAACAAATGTTACCAAGGAATTGGATGAGATAAACCCCATTATTTTTTTCTGCTGCTCATTCCAATTTCCCAAATCAACAAAAGTGCACAGCCAGTGTAGGCTACACTTCGCCCTTCTTAAATATTATCACATTATGTAGGCCTACCTTGCGATCTAGACATAAGATTGGCTGGTGGTACGGAGTGACATCATAACTGGGAGTCAAGCATTAATCCCAAAATAATGGCTATGAGCTGCCTCATTCGCGAACGAGAGCGTGTTTCTGCTTATTCTTGTCCAGAGTTTATATGGACCAGCTAAAGAAAGGGAGGTGACACCCCCCTCAAACATAAATATATCTGCCTGCGCAAATCAGCAAGACTGTATATTAGAAGCAAGCTGGGTTACCGCTGCAATGGTTAACTTTTCTCTCTGTCTTTTGGCAAAACATGTACAGTGTTGATTAACATACATATTCTGAGAGCCAAAAGTCCCTCTTCTAGCGCCCCAGGTGCAGACTGGTTTTATATTATTCTTAACAATTTCGCACAAACCAGAGAAAAATGTAACAATATATCTGTGAAACTATTCACAGTATTATGAATAAGTTGTGGTTTCTTTGGAAGCATTTCGTAGTGTGACTGATTTCACTAATTTCATTAGTACTGTACAAAGTTACAGGTGCGCTATTTGATCAATTCCTCCCCTCCCCCACCTTGGGCTTCCAATGGGGAGACCTGAAGTCAACCGAACTCCGCCCTCTCCCCCATCTCGTACTTCTGAGTGGGAGACCTCGGCAAGTTGCTGCCCTGGGTGGCTACCCATGTTGCCCATGCCTAAATCCGCCCCTGTTCTGGCATATCTGGTGGCATTGATTTTTTGTTAAAATGCAATTTTTCTGTTGACAGAATCCCAATCAAGTTAGTTAACTTTCATAGGCAAGCTCTTTTAGCCTGGACATTAATATATAAATACAATTTCAGTCCTCACAGATACTTTATTTGGAATATTAAGGATATTTTATACAAAAATGAACCACTGTTTTATCGCTCATGGTTTGACAATGGAATTTTGTTAGTTGGGCAACCTGTTAACAAAAATAGTGTGTTACTGTCATATTCAGAATTTCTTCAAAAATTTAAGTTACTAGTCACCCCTAAAGAATATGCTGTTATCTTTGATGCAGTTCCCAAAGGTTCTCTTCAATTTTTAAAGAAGTGTAATCTCACAGAAAGTAATATTAGTAACTCTGAGCACATTTTTATTGGAGATATTGACGTTTGTAATAAACCGTGCAGTAACAGGCACATCAGGAACGCTTTGAACTGTGTTATGCCTCCTACAGCAAAATTCTTTTCATCTTCTATCATGAGTGATTTACAGTGGAAAAGGGCTTGTTGTATTCTAAATAAATATTGTAGCAATAACAAAGTGAAAGAAGTATCTTTTAAGATTTTACATCGAATTTACCCTGTTAAAGAAGTGTTGGAAAGATTTAAGCTAAATATAGACTATACATGTGTTTTTGCAATTCAGACAGAGAAATGATATTTCATCATTTTGTTCACTGTGATCATTCAGATTTATTTTGAACAGATATACAAAAATCTCCAAATAGAAAAATGGGTACTAATGTACAGATTTATGTATTTGATGTGATGTTATATTTTTTGTTCGGTGGGTTGGATAGTAATATTACCTGTATAATTCAGCTTCTAATCATCCTTGGCAAATTCCATATCCACAAATCAAAATGGTCTGGTTGAGGTTGGTGACAGCGGGCATAAACTAGGCTTAAGGTTAGACATTGTCTTCAGCACTACTGCAATAATAACTGTATAGTGAAATTTTAGTTGGCTTATTGTGTTGTATTTAGTTGTCTTATATTTCAAGAATAGTTCTGACAAACAGTAGTGAAATTGTTCAAATATTAAAAGAGGTATTTAAAGAATTCAGCAAAGATTTTGTCAGGTTCTCAAGCTTTAGTGTTTGGTGTTTGATTGAGTGCCTCTTGATTATTTATCCACTGTTTCTTCTTGTTTGTTAGTTTCATAACATTTTTACTATTCAATATGGAGTTGTCATAGAGTTCAGTTTATGGTGTGTGGTGCGTCACTTGCTATAGAATGTCTTATGTTGCATGGTATTATCCAAATACTACTACTACTACTACTACTAATAATAATAAAAGTGTTTCATTTTTAATATGCCAGCATCCAGTTTTTCCTGTGTATCCTAACCCTGTTTTACCCATATGTGTCCTGTATTTGTTTCAATAATCCTTCCTTCAAGGGAATTTTCAGTGACAGTAATTCATAAACTATGTGATACACAGAATGATGAATAACCTGTTCAAGTGTATCTGCTGCTGCTGCAAAAAAGGTGTGATCTGTTTGATCATATGCAAGATCAGATATGTAATGACTCTGTCTGATTCCCCAAGATGCTATCAGTGCCACAAACCCCAGAGTGATTGATGACTCACGAGCCCGAAAACTGTCCAATGACCTTAAGCGCTCCACTTACTATGAGACCTGCTCTACTTATGGCCTGAACGTGGAGAGAGTCTTCCAGGACGGTAAGGTGAACATTTTACTCATTTTTGGGCATGTAGAAGAGGTTGTCTTGAATGGCACCTTCTAGAACCTATTTTTCCTGTTAGCTTGTAATCATAGAAACAAGAACAGAGATTGAGAATGTTGACCTATGTTCTTTTGATTGTGGCTCTTAGCTGAAACACAACTTTAAAACTATTCCATCTGTCCATTCCATCCAAACCTTACCTCTTCTCCTATGCAAATCAGCATTTCTTTTCAGTTCCCTTGTCTTGTACCTTTTAAGATGAGTGTCTTTTCAGTCCAACCATTTTACTGGACATTTGTTACTGGATGTTTTTTTTTTGTTGTTTGTTTTGGTTTTTTTTTACATAATTGCCTCTTCATGTTCCATTTGGAAATTTGGAATAATTAAAAGAGGGTGGGGTATCTAGACAGCTTTTATTGGACTTTCTGTAGGTCTCAGGAAGGTATTAGCAGAGACACATTTTCTGATTTACCTGGTCTGGCTTAGCGTGGACATAGCCTAATTTTGAGTATATGGAGTTGAGTGTTGTTTGCAGAGTGTGTGTATGGGATGTAATATCAATTAACATTTTAAAATAAAAGCTGAGTCTCCTTACAATAGCACTGAAATTTTGATTATTATAGTTCTCTTTAAAAAGGTCAATCGATGACTAATTAGTAATTACATTGTTTTTAATGACATTGCATCTATATTTTGGACAGTACATTTTTTCAGTTTACCAGCTATTGGCAGATAGAAAAGTTAATTCTGCACCCTGCACACACACACACACACGCACGCACGCACACGTACTCATGCTTTTTCTGTCCTTCTCTTACCTCTGTCCCTTACTTCATTTGCCAAACTAACAGAGTAAAGGAGGAGATGATTAGATGCACAGTTAATATACTGGTTGTTAAATAACAAGCTTCGACTGTTTAGTGAGTCATTTTTTATCTAATTCTACTGGTACAGTTGAAGGATTACAACTTCCAATCCATTTCATTTCATATCTGTGCACGCAGTTGCTCAGAAGGTGGTTGCCTTGAGGAAAAAACAGCAGCTCTCAATTGGTCCATGCAAGTCTCTACCCAACTCGCCTAGCCACTCCTCTGTCCCAGCTGCACCCATACCTGCAGTTCATCTGAATCAGGTGAGGTCCCAGCCAGTCAACCTCACAGTCATAACTGCTGTTTCCATGAGAGTCCTAAGATTATGGATTCCTTATTATTTAATACTTTATTTTATCTATAGTTTTAATGGTTTTTTTTTAATTGTTAACAACTGTACAGTCTTCAGTGACACCCCAAAACCTCTCTGTCTCTAGCTACATGACACCCCCGCATAGTGGTCAAACTGCTGCAAAATTTTGAACAATGAAAATTTTTGTAACTTTAGGATGCATAAGAGAATGTTCTTAATGTTTAACCAGACTGTCTAAGTGAATACTTTCATGAAAAATGTACTGCAGTATTAGAGGTTGACAGTGTTCAATAACGCAGCATGCAAAATGTGAGAATAGCATATTAAATGGTTGAAAACCATCATGAGATGTTCTGCACTTTAATGTAGCATGTCCAGTGGTGATCACCTCAGATAACTACATTGTCCTCTATCACTCTCCCTCTTCCACTGATTTTATCCATTTCAGGCAGCAAATGGTGGGGGCACATTCAACGACTACTCATCCTCTGTGCCCTCCACCCCCAGCATAAGTCAGCGAGAAATGCGCATCGAGACCATTGCTTCCTCCAACACGCCCACACCAATCCGCAAGCAGTCAAAGCGCCGTTCCAACATCTTCACAGTAAGTATGCGGCAGCTAATGCAGAGCACCACGCACTCACACTACTAGAGGCGGATCAGACCTGGAGCCACCCTAACTGCAGATGGCAGACCATTTTCCCCTGTTCCAGATGTAATGGTTTACTTGCAGTTATCAAGTTTTACGAGAGCTGTTTCTAGATCTACAGTTAGGTGACCTGTTTGCTTTAGAGCATTAGAGAGAAACACTATGAAATGCCATTCCAGCTTGATCCACCAGAGGGCATTGCATGGCTCTGTCAAACCAAAGCTGCCCCACTCCTCCTCTCTTCGAAACGCATTACGTCGTGAGGCTTTTCTTAGTTAAACATCCAAATGTGTGATGCAATGTACAGTTAAAGTGTAACAATTAGGAGGATAATGGAGAGTTGTATTGATTTCCACAAGAGGAATGCTTTATCTTTCATGTTCTTGTCTCTGGATATTTTTTTTTTTCTGTGCAGTGTTACTTTGAAAGATGGACACCCAGGGAAACATTTTAGCTTTTTGTGCCATTCTATTGGTTGCAACAGTCTTTCTGCAGTCTCTCCTCCCCTCAGCAGTTTCCCTTTGAAGAGAACACACATGACTTGCTCATCTATCACATGGACCCCCCCCCACACCCCCCCCCCACACCCCCTTTTCACACTGTGCTGCCCACAATCTCTGCCTCCCCTACACACATCTTTCACTTCAGCAGGCATTAGAACACATATTCACCTTACAGTAGTGGTCTCCACAGGGACAAAATAATCTTACAACTGCATATACTTTCCAAGAAACATAATATCCCTGTCTAAACCAGTCCAAATCAAGACCTAAGTTTGACCTTGCTGGATGTAGCTACAGTGTACGTATTTGCTGATTTAATCCCCTCCTGTAAAGAGAGCCCTGCCCACAGCATTGTCCTTCCATTCAATAGAACAGCTCCCTAGACTGGTGGCAGTGGCAGCTGTTGTGCTAGCTCCCCTGTCCTGTTTTTCCCTCCCTCCCTGCTAGGTAGTGACTAACCCTGTCCACAAGAGAAATGAGTGTCTGCCTGTGCGGGTGATGGACGCGCCGAAGCACGCCACTTATCCAGTGTGGGTGCCCGAATGGCAGGCTGAGCAGGAGTTTCAGCTCATGACCTTCTGAGGACCAACAAGCCAGGGTGGGGGAGGGGTGGGAGCAGAGAACAAGAGGAGAGGGATCGCACAACCCAATTTGCGACCACAAATGACATCTGGGAAAAAAACACACTGATCAAGGCCCTGGAGATCAAATGCCTCTGAGAAATCCAGTAAAGTAACTGGTCATTGCTTTCCCACATTAGGCATTTCTTTACTTTGCTGGAGCTTAACTTTTAGATACACTTGAGATATTACTGTCCTGAGTCCCATCAGGTTTAGATATAAGTTTAAAAGGCTTAATGTGGTTACATCCTTGGAGCTCAGTGAGATGATCTGTTTCAGGTCCTTTCAAACACTGGCCTCGTAGTGTTACATAAGGTCTAATGAAATCCATGGCGGGAACCAACATCATAAAACAGATTAAACTGCTCGTAGAGCCTTCAGTCAAACTTAATCATTCGCTCTCATTTGTGAGAAACTCGCCAAATAATTTTGCAGCTCATTGTGCAAAACCAGGAATCAATTTCTCTCCTGATGGAAGAGCACTTTTTTGCTATCAAATTTGGAAAAAAAAAAATCTCTTAGTCTCAGCACCATATATTACATTCTCATAGTCAGACAAGAACTTGTTTCAAAGTTTGCTCTTAAGTTTTCCTTTAGTTAGCTTTTTACTTTAGATGCCAGAGAGGTACAGATCATTGCTGTAAGGTTAAGTTCAGACCTGATATGAAAGGAGCATCCTTTCTGAGGCCATGCTTTGTAATAAAGTGATCCAGCATTAAATTTCCTGGCAGCCAAATAATCAAAAATCCATTAATCACATAAATTACAGTAATCCTTTCATCCTTTACCAAACATGCTGAGACCATCTTAGATTCAATAGATGTAATTAAGATCTAATTAAATCTTTTGGATTATAATATAGTAAAATACGCAAAACCAGTTGTGCTAAAAGTACAAGGAGTATTTGGTGGTATTGGTCACCTCATTTTCAAATTTCTCTCATTTCAAATTTTTCTCATTATCAACATTGTTAATGCCATTTGTCCGTCATTAGTGCCATACCATCAGAACATCACTAGATGTCAGCAGAGAACAAGAAACAAGTAGTGCTTCCAGGGACCCTCATTAACAGTTTTGTGATCGTCCAGGCTGCACACACACACGCACACACACACACACACGCACGCGCACACACACACACACACACACACATATATATATATATATATATTTTTTTTTTTTTTTTTTTTCCTTCGCAAAAAACTATAGAGAGAATTAATCCACAGTACAGAAGTATGAACGACAAACTTGACATGTCGTTTTCATATCGCAGTTTTGGGCTACAGCCACATCTCATTCACTTTCATGGCACATATAAATGGCTCTCATTTTTGCCATCAGCTTTGCTCATTTCCCTTCAGTCCTTTTCTAAAAGGTGAATGTCCGCCCCATAACCGAACTGTTGAACTGTTTTTGTGAATATTTGCAGATTTGTTCTTCTGTTTCCAACCTTTCTTCAACAAAAAGGGCTCTCCAGCTCCTTCTGGATTAGACGAGCCCACGGTGGTGACATCGTTGCCTGCGGGCACTTCAATACCAGGCTCCTTATGCTAGAGACACCCCAGTGAGGAAGAATAAGCTTTGGGGTGCTTAAAAAATGAAAAGAGCCTAACAAGCATACTGCTTTACCTTAATGCCCTGTTGCACCCTGGGTGATGCACCATGGCTCTCTTGGACATATCCCATGGCAGCCATGGTCGAAATCTTGAAAGGACGAAATAAAAAAAAAAGAACAAATATTTTACCTTAATTCATTTGTAATCAGCAGTTTACAGCTGAATAAAAACATCCCATTTCAAAATGTATGAATTGAAAACTCCCGGACTACCGCCACCACCTGGCTCCTCCCCTTTTCCCACTGCAGGACTGCCACCTCATCTCCCTCTTTTTACAAACTCCCCCTCCCCAGGACACTGTTATCACAAAAGGACAGACCCTAGCACAACATCTCTCTGCCTTTTGCCCTAAATGAGGACTATAGGACAAGATGTGCCAAGTTGCTCTGAGGAGTATGTGCGTCTTTCATCCTTTTTGATCTTTTTGTTTAATCTCTGTCTCGCTTTTTGCCGTTTTTTCCCCCGTTCTTTTTAGTAATTTATTTATTTTATTATTTTCATTTTTTTTTACAAAGCAAAATGATTTTAGGTAATCAGTGATGATTGGTAGTTACTAAACAAGCTCTGTTGCACTTTTCATGAGGTGAAATGCCTCATACCCTCTATGAATATTTGTAATGCCCTCATTAAAATGACAGCAGTTTTGTGAGTCGCTCATGTGCAAATTTTATGCTTCAGAAGGATCAGTTTGTTTAATGTGGCGTAACTCTTATGATTGGATAAAGTGAGATGATTTGATGGGTGAGGTAAAACCAAATGCCGTATGTGTGAAATGTGACATTTTCAGTGTGAGTGATTTATAATTCTGTGGTGTGTTATTGATGAAGGCACTACTTTTATTCTAGGGGTTTGTTGGTGTTGACTCAGTGTAAAGTGTGAACACTGGAGTTATGAAGGCCTTCATACTCATAGGAGAGTAGCTGGGGAAATCCATATTCACACTGACTCTATACAGTGTCTTCAAACAGTTTTGATTAGCATTATTGTATTTAGTTATTCATTTCTGTAACTTATTTGTTATTTATTGTTATTTACTTTGATAATTTATTTATTTGTTTGTTTGTTTTGTTCATAGATTTGTTGAATGACTTTTTACTAAAGCTTTGGAAAAAGAATATGAACTGTCCCTAAAGTCAGTTTTAATAATTATTCACTAATGGATAAATACAGACTGCCCTATATCTTGTATGGAATTTACACTGGCATTCTGCAGAAGGTATAATATATAGAAAAAAAAAGAAAAAAAAAAGAAAAAAAGAAAAAAGATATATATATGCGTGTGTGTGTGTGTGTGTGTGTGTGTGTGTGTGTGTGTGAAACATATATGAAGTATATTACAGAAAGCTTTTATTGTTTCATTCTTTTTTGTGGGAATTGCAATGTTTGGCTCCGCCTGTTGAATATTTCCACGTGAACCTGTGACTTGATTTGTATGGTGTCTGTATGTATGAAAAATAAAATGTTGAAAAATATATTCTGGAGTAAGTGTACTTGACCCTCTCCATCTGTGAATGAGCTTTGTTTTGTTTTGTTCTGAGTCGGACAGTATGGCTGTCCTGTGTGTCAGATGAGAGTGTTCAGACTTTCAGGGACAGTGTATGCTTCATTCAGGGACATTTTTTTCTCTGAATGCCAGTACTGTAAAAATTAAGCTAATTGTTACTGTGTTTTTATTTTTTCCAAACAATTTTTATCTGTTTTTGAAATTATTTGGCTCTCTTGCATGCATAGACATTCATCCTAAAATGTGCTGAAGGTTTCGCAAAAATTCACTGTCTCCTCTTGGTGGTTTTAAAATCCTGGACTGAATTGTTTCTGATGAGCATCTAACCCAAACTATGGTCATTCCCCCTCTTGTCTTTTTTTCACTGGGTATTTTATGTGGATGACTCATATCTTTTGCAGGTCGATGCCTTAACTGATTATAGAAGACTTGGAAGTGTATCATTCCCAATGCCCAATATTTTCATTTGTTTCTAACTTGTTTCTTCTGTTTTTACTTGAAAAAGTCTTTCCTGTGTTTTCATGCAAAGGGACACTTTCTGCTCAGTTAAGCTGCTGCCTCTTTAGTTTGGAAAACCTCACTCTAGTCATGAGTGAAAGAGTTCGAAGGAAGTTCAAAGTCGATCAAGGGCTGAGTGGAGACTCAATTTGTTTATTTTGATCTAATGTTTGTTGAGATTTGTCTTTTTTTTTTCCATTTTTTGTGTGTCTGTCTGGTCTGTTCTGTTCTGTATATATACTGCACGTTAGTGTACTGCTCTGTGTTGCACTGTTCTGCTTGTCTGTTCATTTTGGGCCTCATGAGAATTTTTGTTTTGCACTGTCACATTTCCCCCTTCCCATACCACCACATGGCACACACAGCAATACCCAGAGATACACACTCATCTTAGATCACATTTCCCACACTACTGCTCTCTCCCTGTAAACTGGACCGTTTCTTCCTGTGACCAACTGACTGTCTTGTTTCCTTGCAGTCACGAAAAACCAGTGAGCAGGCAAAGAGCATTGACAGTAGAACAGACAGCATAGGCAGTGGAAGGGCCATACCAATCAAACAGGTAAGTCAGCTGACACAAATCATTCATTCTACACCTGGTAAGTATGCTTTACTGACGTTCATATGGTCAGCTACCAAACTCTCACTGTCTGCCTTAGTGACCTTCAGACAACAACCAAACTCTCACTGTCTGCCTTAGAGATTCTCATTCAGTCAGCTATCAAACTCTCACTGCCTTACTGACCTTTAGGCAACAACCAGACTCTCACTGTTTGCCTTAGAGATCCTCATTCAGTCAGTTACTAAACTCTCACTGTCTGCCTTAGAGATCCTCATTTAGCCAGGTAACTTTCACTGTCTGATTTACTCTTCTACATGGTTTGTGAAAGTGGCCATTTTATGGGTCTAATCATTTGGCTGGCAATTGTCAGATTACATCAATTGATAAAGATCAAGACTCAAAACAATAATGATACAAAAAAAATGCCATGAATAACATCAGTGAAGACTGCCTATAGTAACATTGTCATTTTGAAAAATCACACAGAAAGTGTGTTTGTGAGGGACAGCTCTGAGGACAGTCCTCTACATTTTATACTCTTTTGACTACATGGAGAAACAGACATGTAAGCTGCTCATCACAGCTGAATGAAACTGGTGAGGTTGAACAAACACAAGGTTCACACAAGTGTTTTTGGTTTAGGAATTGTGCTGCTTATGTTTGTTCCATATAGTCCCACACCACAGTGTGTCCAGAGTTACATAGCAAGAGTCCTAATTCCTGACATTTCTGTATATAATGACTTTCCAGTGATAGATGATGATATGAGTTTTATAAATTTGTTTATGTTATGAGATATATGTCTAACCTTGAGATAAATCAGGCAACAAGAAGTGTTTCAGGTTTTTGTATTGGACTATACATGGGCTGTTTAGGTGGGTCTATCAGAGGTACAAGTGCATGACCAGTAGATGGCAGTGCAGCACATTAAACTGAGAGAGCTTCATGTGCATACCCATGTCTGCATTGAAACTCTCAAACCTGTTTGGTATGTACCTTACAAGGAATTTATTGCTCTCATTAGCAGTATTCCAGTAGTTCTGTTTCAATAACTGAAATGTCATTTATAGCAGTTGTTGTCTCAGCGTAAATACTCAAATAAAAACCGGGTCTCAAATTATAGCCGGGGGCGCCGCCTGTTTGGGCAAATAAAAGCTGGTTCCCAATACAGGCTTCGTTAAAAAAATAAAAAAAATTACAGAAAGGCTCAGGTGGTAAATTCATCATAATTCCACAGCATTATTTATATCAGTACCGCAACATACGATAATTATGATCACCATTCTGTTGGTGTTCATTTCACTTTTTAACAGAAATACCATACAGATAGTATTCTAACTCACATGGATTGTGATCGCTGTAGGACTAATCATAAATAATGCATTATTTGTATAATTTGTGTTATTATATTATACATGTATTATAACCATGTATAATATAATACATGTGACACAACAGTACTCTGTGCAAACATGTTTATATGTGGCGTGTAAAGTCTCTGTACAGCCAGTAAAATTACAGTGGAATAATGCACTGTAAATGATTGATTACTTCTGATTTTAACTTATAAATTTTCTGTAACAAGAAAATGTGAAGTTGACAGCTGTATTGAAAATTTTGGATGTCTTTAACAGCATATTATAAATTTTCAATCTACTTGTATTACACTCTGAATATGGATGTTACAGTGCCTATTGTGTGCTCTACAGTTCCCGTGCTGGTGGTGCAGCAATGTGCCTTATACAGCTTTGCATTCTGTACGCACAAACAAAATCTGATTGAGAATGCAAGTGAGAAAATGTTCAAAACACTATTGTTCACCAGAACTCAGTTTATTAGTATCTGTTTATTATGTGAAAAAATAAGTCTGTAAGACTGAGAGACATCTGATTAACATATTGCAATGCAGTGGTGATTCATTCAAAACTGTTGTGACTGAAATGTTCAAGCTAAACTGATTTATGAGCAGTTGCATGGGTTTCATCATGCTGCCCTCAGCCATGCTTCGTGCTATTACCATAAAATCATACACTCGTGTGTGCAAGAAACAAACACTTAAACAAATACAGATCAAGATTAAAAATATAGATTGAGATTAAAGCAAAACTCTTGATCTCAGGCTACTTCTGGCAAGTACAGTCTGAAAAGGTGATTGAGTTTGGAACACTTCAGTTTCTTTAAAGTCTGTTTACTGTTCCAAACGTGTCTGTATTAAAGCAGGCTGACTGATATTCTTAAGCTGAATCCATTTTTTTTTTCAAATCATGGTTCCTGAACCGTATTTCCTAAACATATTTTTACTACCTAATTCAGAGTAGGAACTTTTCAACAGTTCACTGAACATTTAACTGAAAGCAACTGATTGGTCAAATTTAAGCTTCACAGATTTCAAAAACCCATACTTAGCAACTGAGCAATAGTATTATACACTAGTATTTTGAGAAGCAAGTTGCAACAGAATAGAAAACCAGAACACACCACAATCGGCAGAAAAAAGGATAGACAAGTAGGTGCAATCCTTGCTAAGTATCTATCCAAAGGATGCGATTCAGTGAGAGTTTGAGGCGATGACCCAGAAACAAGATGTATCATAAAATTTGATTGCTTTTAACCGATGCTTTTAACCATTTTTAACCATTTAAAAATGAATAACAAAAATTAAATAAAGACCATAGTAACCAAAGTGACTCAGACAAACTCACACTTTTCACATCGCGTACTCTTAATTTACATAATCTTGATGGATCTTGAGGTGCAGTGGGAAACCAAACACGAATACCATCAGTAAATGCGTGGTCCCCGTTCCGAAAATTTCTGAATGTTGCTGGAAAAGCACCTTTTCTTATTACATAGACTCTCTTATTACTGTGTAGTGTGTTAGTGTTATTACAGTGGTATATGTTGATGTAATTAGTATAGTATATGTATTATTGTCATTATGGTATGGTATGGTATGTGTGACTGTCAATTAGTTTGTTTTGATAGTGTTATTAGTTTGGTTTGTGATGGTGTTGGTATTTCAAATACAATTAATGTTACTCAAAAAAGCTTCACTTTGCCACATGACTGGAGACCAGACAGACTATAAAGACTTGAATAGTAGTGATAGTAGTAATCATCTAAAAAATGACCTGCTGTCTCTGCTCTGTGTGCCATGAGCCAGTCTTTAGTAATAAGGGACATGTAACAGTAAAGAGACAATATCAATAGGATATGTGAGTCACATCAGCTGTCCCTCCTCCAGGATACACCTTGTATTTCAAAAACATCCAGTGAACTGAATTTCTCTTGCCGCTGTAGATCAATTACACTCGGAGTCTCAGGATAATACCCCTTAAATGGTGTCTTTGCAACCCCCTTGACTGTAGCAGGGAAAGATAAGAAATAGAGGAGCGATGTAGTATGATGCCTTAAATGTAGCTGATTGGCTGCCCAGTCTAATGCACAATAGGGAAGATCAAAGTGCGAATGGGAGTATAATTACCTCCCACTGGGCAAATTACATACGGTTGACACCCTTCCCCCCACCCATCTGTAAAAATGGTAAATAAAGACAACAATGCAGTCAGGCACTGAGTTCACACCGAGAGGCTGTCAACACTGTGCTTTTGAATTGAGGTTTTGTTTTGTTTTTGTTTTGTTGGGTTTTTTTTTTATAACCACTTCTTCACTCCTCCTCTTGGCTCTGCTGGTCGCAAAGACAGGCCATTGGACTGGGTAGACTCCTGTGCTTTTATTTAGCCATCACAAAGACTTGAAATGATCAATCTCCCCCACACTGGCCCTTATGGAGAGTGACCATTGTGTGTGGCAGCAGTTGTCTCCTTGCAGTATCTCCATATGCTGACCGGACTGAAACAGGTGTGTGTGTGTGTGTGTGTGTGTGTGTGTGTATGAATGTGAGATATAGCATAGTTTTTTGAGTGGTTGAGTGTTTGCACACACAGGTTTATAAGTATGTATTCCAATTGAGGCAACCTGATAAAAATGCCTTTTCATAAGAGGGCTGCCAGCAGTTGCTCACCAAGTTAAGAATGATGATGAAAAAACAAAAGACTTGCCTGAATAACACACCACATGGAATCTGAGAGTGAAAAGACTGAGGAACCTTGTGAGAATCTAAAGTAATGATACAGCAAGCTACTGGGAGAACTGGCTCTCTGGATGTGAAGAAGACAATGACAGAAAGAATGCTGCAGGTCCGTGTAACACTAACTGATCAAAATGATCTTTTTTAATGTTATTGAAATGTTTGTTAAATATATTATGTTAAACACTACTAGTGCTATTGACCAGTTCATTCACACAGATTTTGAATATTTTCACATAACTGTTACTCTTTGAGTTCACTCACAGATAATGTTTCGTGTATGTGAAACACACACAAAACCATTAGCCACAAAAACCTACAAACAGGTTTTTTCTCTCTTTTTTCATGATTTTGAGCCAGGAAAATACCTATAGGAAGAGAGAAGCTGTTAAACATATCTTTTAAATCATATATATATATATGTGTGTGTATATGTGTGTGTATATGTGTGTGTGTGTGTGTGTATATATATATATATATATATATATATATATATATATATATATATATATATATATATATATATATATAGATAGATAGATAGATAGATAGATAGATAGATAGACAGATATGTAGATTGCTTAGCCCGAAGAAACAAAATGACCCACTGTCAATTCCAAATGCATTTTCGTAAAATTAAGAGCCTTGTACTTATTACACATAACAATAGTAGATATTTTAGCCCTAGAAATTGAAATATGAATAACTGTCACTTAAATTAATTGTTGAACATATCATCATGTTATGCTAATGACTGAACTGTTCCATTGATTGAATTCACCTAGTGTGCAATAAAAGCTGTAGTGATTTGAAGTTTCCAGTTAGCTGGGGAACCACCAATAAGACAAAATAGAAGGTATTGGCTCCATGTTTAATTGGCAACTTTGAGCAGGGACTCATTCGGAAACAGTTATGACCCCTGGGATGCACTGCCCAGGAACATGTCATATTGGCATATGCAGGCTGTATGTACCAGGTCAGATAGCTAATAGCTAATGAATAATTTTCCTCTTAAACATAAATTATAGTGTAGCTCAGTGCTGTTGTAATTTATTTTAAAATCGTATTAGTTGTGAGTTCTCATAAACAATGTGGGTAATTTGAGAAGTGACTCTAGATTGAATATAGTAAATTAGTTGTTTTTTATATGAATGTGTTTAATCATGGGTTTTAGGTCATTTCTAGGGTTTTTTTGGTTTGTTTGTTTTTTTGTTTGTTTTTTTTTTGGTAATTCAGTTTATGCTATCATCACATAATTTAGGGACATCATAGAGTTTTTTTAAGGAGTCCTGTAGCAATGTTTAGCATCAGAAAGTGAAACCACCTGAGAAGAACAAAAGACTGATTGTGAGTGAAGCAGTCTGGAGCCCAGCTCAACAAAGGTCAACAAGCATGAGTCCTCAGATTGGGCTGTGCTACAAAAATATTTGAGATCTCCTTGCTTTACACTCACATTTAGCCAGGGGACAAAATCCCCCTAAATCCTGTGATTAAGAGGCCCCATCCTTGTGCTCCTCCCCCCAATTTCCTTCCATAACCCAGACCTTGGAGTTTTGTCACTTCCAGCCAAGAAGCTGCATTGTTTGTCCTGGAATGACCTATAAGTTAAAGGGGGAATGATCTTTGAGGGGCCAACAGGGGATGTAACAGAAACAGAGAAGTTGGCACAGACTAGAGGTGTTGGACCATGCTGCTTAATACCACACTGCAGAGGTCTGTAAAAGTTCACTTGTGCAGGCACATGAATAGAAGGCCAGCCTTGTGCAAATTAGGTGCTGCCTCATCACTCTGTGGAGAAGTGAGAGTGCGGTGTTCATGTTTGCATAGCTCTCTGATGAGGGCCAGATCAGTTCACTGTATCCTCAGAGTCAACTGAGTGTTGTGAAACACCATATTATAGTGTATTATAAACACCCCAGATTAGTCATATAAATATCACAAACAGCCCTATCTTATCCTGCTGCTATTCATGATTTTGTCTCAAATTCTAGAGAAATAATGCCTCAAGCCTTGTGTTTTATTCCACTGAGCTTAAATTGGTAGAAATACTGTAGCATTTTAGTTTTCTATTTGCTCAAGTCTTTGCAAAGATTTCTTATTAATTTGGGCCTTTGATGATGGAAAGAAGTGGACTTCAAAATTCTGTTATATTAGTATTTTAAGTAACTGCTTGATCTTTTCCTGTTACTGTTGTTTTGGATACTCAGTCTTTTACATTTTCTGTCCAGCATTGCTTTTCTTCTGCTCTGGTGCTTTTGATGGAGGACCATAAGTAAAGTGTGTCTGTGTGCTTTGATTTTCTTGTTCATTTGATTTGTTAGTTTTTGTTTAATATATTGATTATTACTTAATTGTATGCATATATATGCTCTCACTGTATATTTTTTCTCCTTTACAGGGAATTCTCTTAAAAAGAAGTGGAAAATCCCTTAACAAAGAGTGGAAGAAGAAGTATGTCACACTTTGTGATAATGGCCTCTTGACTTACCATCCCAGTTTACATGTGAGTACTGTCCTTTATCAGGGTCAACTTTTGTATGTTGTGTTATTCTCATCTAGACTTTTGTATTTTGTGTTATTGTCATCTAGACTTTATTGGGGTCCACCTCTGTTTGTTGTGTTATTGTCATCTAGACTTTATCGGGGTCCACTTTTGTATGTTGTGTTATTGTTATCAGGGTAAGAGTTCTATTATCCTCCAGTTATTCACTCTGCCTTAAGTGACATCCAGGAATAAGGAGGAGTTGAAATGTTGGGAAATTCAAATTAGATTCCACCACAGATCGTTACACTTCTCTTTCTCATGCTACTCCAATGTTGTATCCAAAACAGCATCTTTTACATAACTCAGCTGAGAGAGGTTTCGTGTCATCTTCATCATGCATTCATTGTTTTATAATGTTGCTGTTTCTCCATATCATTATTTTTCTCTTATTGTCCTAAATCCATGATTGAGTGTTTGGCCACAGGAATGCAACATCATTGTCATCACACCAGAGGAGTGGTTTTTGACGTATGTTTGCAAAAGAGAGAGACTTTGGTGGAGCATAGAATTAACAACTTGCTTAAAATATAATTTTGCTCTGCTGATTTTTTTTTTTGGAGGGGGGGTCTTTTTGCATGTTACTTTCCGCTCTGAGTTCTCTTCCTTTTAATTCAGGGGGCTAAATGAGAAGGTCAGTTCATCAGTTACATGTATCAGACAGTTACAAAATCCAGAGGTACTCTGAGCTTTCTCTTCATCTGAATTGAATTGAGAAGTAAAGGCAAAAGATGTAGAAACAATCCTGGACTGGCATGGATTTGATCAGTGATTATGCTGTATGTGAAGCAGGTGCACCTCTGTGACTCAGGGGTAAAAGTGCACACAGAGTGGTTTAACATTGAATAGAAGTAGATGTGAAATGTCACAGTATTACTGTCTAATCCTGATAGCCCTGTAAAAATGACTGCAAGAGGGGCTATGCCATTTATTTATTCAACAGTTTCAAATGTTTTGAGTTCTATTTGAGAACGAACAATTCCTCTTTCACTCAGTTAGTATATTTTCGTTCAGGAGTAGGGAATTATCCACTAAAGTGGTCGAGCATTTTACAGTGCAGCTAGTCTCACTATCTTTTTTTTTTTTTAATGTTCATTTAATAAAATTTATTAGCTTTTCAAAATGAGGTAAATTGCATTTCTGAACTGTCCGACTAGACCCACACTCTAGGAAGTTCTGTAGTGAGCTGTGTTCGGTTTTTTGTCCCTGTTTTGTTGAGTTATCAGCATTCATCGTAAGGCCTGAGAAACAGTTATTTGCCAGATTGTATCAGTTTAGAGGACTGTTCAGATAGAGGCAAGTCAAGGCAAGTCAGAGACCTGTGGTTGTCTATCCTGGTTTTCCCAGACGGCCGTGACACACGGTAATGGAGACAAGGAATGGACAGGCCTGCCGTGCCCCATTTGCTATGCAGGCATGTATTTCTTACGGCACTCACCACGTGGTTCCAGCTCTCAAATCACTTAGGACATCCATCTCTGTCAGAACCCCACTGAGCTGCTAATACCTCTTAAACACTCCCAAGACACTCTGCCTTTTCCTTCATCTCTTTTACTATCACACCTCTCCCTCTCTCTGTCTCACCCTCTCTCTGCCTGTCCATTAATAACCTGTGTTTACTGCACTGAAATTTAACTTTTTTTATTTTTCCCAGCCATTTTCAACCACTACCAAAAAGTACAATATGACAATAAAACACACAAATGTCTTTTCTCTTTGTTTGAATGGGACATATGGACTGGATAACAATTCCAACCCAGTGTAAAGGTCTTAGCTTCAAATGTACTGTGAAACAAACTGTCTTTATCCTATTTCTTTTTGTTTTGGCCTCAATCTCCTTAGAGACACTACAAAAATAAAATAGGAATAACTTCCGCTTTTTCTCACAATATCAGAACCTTGTGCTGCTGTTCCTCTCATTTTCTACATTTTTCATTGGCATTTTGGACACATGTTATCGGATACTGACTTCATCTCAGTTGAATTAGACCTTTGGAGAGATTCGGACACATATGTTATCAGATACTGATATCATATCAGTTGAATTTGACTTTTGGAGTGATTTTGCCAGGATGACATTCCTGGGCATACTTTGTATCAAACATTGAAAATATTACTCGAAGTCTTTGCATGACTCAGCCTTTTACCTTGACTTTGTGTCATTTTCTGCAGTACTAAGCAAACATCACCTGAATGCCTTACAGAATCCTCACCAGAACCCCCATTTATCCAGCTCAGAGAGCAAGGCGGAGGAGATCTCTGACATGGAAATGTCATTCAAATATTTGGCCCCAAAGCCATATACAGATTTGAACAGATTCTACAATACTTGAAATTACATCATGCAACACCATGTATTTAGCCTTGTGTGAACAGCCCTTGCAATCATGACATACAAAATCATATCAGTTCTTTGATTATTTTGCTGTAGATACCTGTAGACTGGGGGTCATGCTCTCTGAGCTGCTCAGATCACTTACCAAAGACTGATACAACAGCAAACAAATGCCTTTTAACATCTCTATGCCCCCCCCCCCCCCCCCCCCCCCCCCCCACCTCCTCTGAGAGAGGGAGAGAGACTCTCTTTAATATTGCGCTTCAGTCAGCCAAACCATCCACACAATAACCTTCTGTTAATTCTGTCAATTAAATTGTTTGTAGAAACTAATTGAATATGGCTTAATCACACATCTTAATAGCTTTCTGTGCTTCGAATTGGCTGTTAATTCCGGCAATAAAGTGAAATGAGAGCGCTCACTGGGTAATTAGTGATGAGGCTTTTGAAGAAGTTCGTGCTTTATGGTGTGCAGTAAAAAGGGAGAGTGAGTGGGAGATTTCAGAAGGCCAACAACCTCCTGCCTGTATTTTTCTGCTGATCCTGGTGATTTTCACCTTGGCTTGCTTCATTTGTGTTTTTCCACTTGCATCCAAATCAAACGGCAAGATTTAAATGGGAATGAGTCTGTCTGAAGTCATTAATGCTAATTTCCCAAATCTGCAAAGTACAGATACAGGTGATTGCCATTGGTGTTTTTTTGGACATGAGATTTTCTTGTTCTTTTCACTGCTCTTGTTGTGTATGTTTTTTAGGAGATGTGCTCTGAATAAAATCACTTTAAGAAGCTGATGCGGCACTTCTGTTAGATTGTATTTATGCAGCTCTTTTTTATTCACCTTTCTTTGTTGCAGCATGCCATCATTTTCCACTTTTAATGTTTAATTTCCACACTCTCTGGTTCTAATACATCTAAGAGGACAGCAAACACCTGAGAATGGTTGATGCTCTGTCTGTGCAATCTGTTGGCATGTCAAGGATCAAAGGCTCATCAATGCAAACCTAAAGAATTAGTGTTTGGTCAACTATCAGCACTTCTGAACCATTTGGTTCTGATATCACTGTGGTTTTGGAATGTGTTTATTCTAGGACTATATGCAGAATGTCCATGGCAAAGAAATTGATTTGCTGAGGACCACAGTCAAGGTACCAGGGAAAAGACCACCAAGGGCAGTGGCCACAGTCGCTCCCACAGCCAGCCCCAAGACCAACGGTTTGACAAAGGACCGCAGTGGCCTACATCTTGGAGTAGGCCCTACAGGTTAGAGAGACCACCAACACTCACCTACCATCTGAGTTGTTTTTGTTTTGTTTTTTTGTATTGTGAAGGCAGTTGGTTGGTTTAAGTATACTAAAGCAGCCAGCATTTTCTGCATTAGAGCTGGGTTATATGGCCTATAAATAATATTGCAATATTTTAGGCTTTATCGTGATGCACAATATATATCTCGGTATTTTGAAATGTCCTCTAAAGTACTTCATAAATGCCCGATTTAACCCTTTGATGCAGACAATCACACCAGTATGATTCTAGTGGTCCCTTTAACATATGTCTGCATTAAAACATTCTTGTTTATATTCATTAGTGGTTTCTATTGGAGCAATTTTAAACTAGCATGCAAAAAGGGGGAAATCACAACCAAGTTAAATTTAACAAGACAGTATTTCAGATGGATCCAGTGCTGTTTTCTTTTCAGAAACCAATTCATCCACCTCCATCTTCTATTACCGTTTCCGAACTCAATACGTATATACTTGCTTTGGCATGTCACTTCTTTCACTCTCTCCAGCAGTTGGTTGCACCAGCAGAGCGTAAGGTTGCTCCTAAGTTCGGGTGTACAGTTCATCTAAACCTTACATTTGGAGTAGCTAGTTTCAAACTAACACTGCACAGAATTTCGGTTGCAAGACACGACTTAACTAGTGGTGCGTAAAGTGATCCTTAATCAGAATATTATCGCATTTAATGCCTTTTTTTATGGCGGATGTTGCACCTACTTAATATATAACTTAAGTCTACGTTGGATGTATGTGATTTGGTGCAATGGTATAACTTTTATTTATTCGTAAACTCAAATTTGGTGCCGATTTACATTTGAACTAGGTAAAGATCGAACTTAAACTTTGCTGGTGCAACAGGCTGCAGGCTCTTTCCCTGTTCCCTCCAGATACAAAAACACATGTCTCACCTATATACGTCACACATGCTCACCCAGGAGAGTGGTCTGGATGGGCCGGCAAGTGTATGTGACATATGTATGTATTTTCTTTTTGTGTCTGTGAGAGGGTGAGAGCCATAGGAGACAGCGAGAGAAGCAAAACGCCAAAGCAAGTCTCGTGCTTGTGGCTTAAAAAAAAATTACGTGACAGTTTGTACTCGATGTTTGCGATGTGGTCGTTTACCACATCTCATGTAGAACAAGCCGTGATACACCAAATATATTCGATATATCGCCCAACCCTATTCTGCACTATGCCACTTTTTTGTTTTCCATTTTCCATGTTTTATCTGATGCAACACTCACTACTGCCTCATTGAAATAGTAAATAGGCTTAGGATAGTTTATTTGTTGTCTGTCTGCTGTGGCCTAGCATACATAGTTTTATTCAGTCACCAGACAACTCTTTTTGAAGAATGTGAGCAGTTTTTATAAGCCTACAGAAAAACTTAATTGCAGAGCTGAGTCCGTCAGAGGGCATATCACAGAGTTTCAAGTTTCAAGTTTATTTAGAGCCCAATATCACTGTTTACAGTCTCAAAGGGCTTTACATGCCACAACAATCAAAATCAAAACAGGACAGCACTCCTGACATAATCCTTGTGGCGGCCAAGAAAAAACTCCCCAAAAACCCAAAAGGGAAATGGGGAAATGGGAGAAATCTTGAGAGGGACCACAGAGAGAAGAGACCCCTTCTTAGCCAGACAGGTGTGCAATAGGTGCCGACCCAGCGGGCAATTACAATTTCAGGTAAATACAGAGCACAAACAAAGGGGATGGCGATGCTGACAGGAGGCTGACAGGGGGATGGAAGATGATAACACCAGGATGGATCGGTCCAGAGGGCAGGAGGAGTCAGGATCACTAGTATCTCAGGAGTATCGCATGTGGCTCAACAGAGAGAGAGAGAGAGAGAGAGAGAGAGAGAGAGACATTGTTAGATATGTTCATTTCCACATAATGGTTAAGGGAAAATGTACATCATGTGCCGAGTGCAGGCGGGGACTCCAGGAAGACTAGCTATTGCAACATAGCTAAAAGGGAGAGCTAGAAGGTAATACGGACATGAGGGCACTCTGGGACACAAGGCGGCCACCCACTCGACTATCAACAAACCTGAGTGAATGTGTTAGAATGGGAGGGGGGTGGGGGGGTGACAGCATCCAAACAGCCCAGTACACCAAACACTCTATGCCTGAGAACCCTCCAGATCTGCTCCTTTACCTAGTAAAGAGCTGTTAGCAAGAGGCTTGGCTAAACAGATAGGTTTTCAGCCTTGACCTAAACCTAGAGACTGTGTCTGAGTCTCAAACATTAATTGGGAGGCTGTTCCATAACTGTGGGGCTCTATAAGAGAGGGCTCTGCCTCCTGTTGTAGCCGTCACAACTCGAGGTGCCAACGAATGGCCTGCACCTTTTGATCTAAGTAGGCATGGTGGATCATAAAAGACCAGGAATTCGCTCAGATACTGTGGCGCAAGACCATTTAGTGCTTTATAGGTTAATAGTAAGATTTTATAATCAGCGCGAGATTTGACTGGGAGCCAGTGCAGTGTGGATAAGATAGGAGTGATGTGTTTATATCTTTTGGTTCTAGTAAGAACTCTGGCTGCTGCATTCTGAACTAACTGCAGCTTATTTATACACCTATTAGAACATCCAGACAGTAAGGCATTACAATAGTCTAACCTAGAGGTAGTGAAAGCATGAGCTGTTTTTTTTTTTCGGTATCGTGAAATGACAATGCATTTCTTATCCTGTTAATATTTCTAAGATGAAAGAAGGCTATCCTGGTAGTATTATCTACATGAGCTTCAAATGAAAGACTGGAGTCAGTAATTACGCCAAGGTCTTTTACTGCCGCACATGATGAAAAAGCCATCCAGAGATACTATGTGATCAGACAGCTTACTCCTAGCTGCACGTGGTCCTTGTACAAGTACTTCTGTCTTTTCAGAGTTAAGTGAGAGGAAGTTAGTAAGTATCCAGTGCCTAATATCCTTTACACATTCCTCAGTTTTGTTAAGCTGGTGTCTCTCGTCTGGTTTCGCTGAGACATACAACTGTGTGTCATCAGCATAGCAGTGGAAGCTAATACCATGTTTACCAATAGTATTACCTAAAGGTAGCATATATAAAGAAAAAAGCAGTGGGCCTAAAGCAGAACCTTGCGGAACTCCAAACTTTACCTCAGTATGTGTAGACAAGTGACCATTTACATCAACAAACTGATAACGATCAGTCAAGTAGGACCTAAGCCATAAGAGGGCCTTTCCCTAAACTCCAACAACATTTTCTAGTCTATCAAGGAGAATAGTATGATCGATGGTGTCAAAGGCTGCACTAAGGTCAAGCAACACAGGCAAGGAGACACAACCCTGATCAGAGGCCAATAGTAGGTCATTTACAACTTTAACCAGTGCTGTCTCTGTGCTATAATGAGGCCTAAATCCTGTCTGATACATTTCATGAATGTTGTTCCTATGTAGGTATGAGCATAACTGCTGTGCTACAGCCTTTTCTAGAATCTTGGAGATAAAGGGGAGGTTTGATATTGGCGTATAGTTGGACAACAAACAGGGGTCGAGGTCAGGTTTTTTAATTAGGCGTTTGACAACTGCTAGTTTAAAGGATTTAGGTACATAGCCAGAGCTAAGGGAGGAACTGATTATTTTAAGAAGAGGTTCGATGACTACTGGTAGTACCTGTTTGAGGAAATGTGCAGGTAAGGGATCTAATACACAAGTTGGTGATTTTGACGAAGAAATTAGTGAGGTTAATTCGGTCGCTTGAAGGGGGGTAAAACATTCTAATCACTGATCTGATATAGTTATATTGTTATCTACAGTTATCAAATTATCTGGTTTTAAATTTATAGTCTGAATTGTTTGCCTGATATTTTCAATTTTGCTGTTGAAAAAATTCATGAAGGCGTCGCCACTGTATATTGATGGCTCTTATTCCCAGTTAGTTTTGATACAATATTAAATAAGAATCTAGGATTATTTTTGTTGTCTTCTATTAGGGTGGAGAGATACATTGATCTAGCGGCACTAAGAGCTTTTCTATAGCTGAGGAGGCTCTCCTTCCATGCTAACTGGAATACTACCAATTTAGTTTGGCGCCGTTTGTTTTCTAATTTTCGAGTGGTAAGTTTTAAGGTGTGTGTGTGCTCATTATACCAGGGAGCTAGTTTTTTTTTTCTCTCTAATTATTTTCCTTTTAAGTGGGGCCACATTATCTAAGGTGCTGCGGAACGTTGACTCTAAGGATTCAGTTGCCTGTTATTATTACGTTTTCTCCTCTGGAAGTCTAGGGCAACCCGTAGAACTCCTCAGTGGATTTTGATGAAATTTGGCACATTAATAGAGGACAGGGCAAACTATCCATGCACCAAATTTTGGATCAATCCATGCAGCCCTGTAGCGCCACCAACAGGCCAAATGTCACTGTACATTTTTGCCTATAACTTTTGAACCGTTTGTTCGACCAAGAGTCGTGTTCTTTTTTACCCTGAATCCTTGGGTTATGCCAAGTTAAATGCACTTGTTGTCGTCATTCTCTGCCTAACTAGATTTTCTGCTATTTTGAATTTTTCAAAAAAACTACTTTTGCAAACTATTCCTAGACCATTGATCCTATTACCACCAAATTTGATACATGTCATCTACATTCAGATCTGACCAACAGTTGTGTACGAAATTTTGCTAGGCCAAAGGATATGGCTGCTGTTGTCCAAAGAATTTCGATGGGGAAGCAGCTAAAACAGAAAGTGAGCACATCTCAGCACTGCTTGGTTGGATTGATGCCAAACTTTGTACACTTCATTGACCAGGAGAGTACTGGATACCCGCCAAGTTTCATGAAATTTGCCCACATGGTGGTGATATACCAGACAAGCCTAAAAAGTGTATTAAAATGCCCATAACTCCAAGACAAAAGCACATATTTCATCCAAACTTCTTGTGCATCATCATAGTATCAAGCTCTAACTGGTATATCATGACCCCATTTTGTTTGTCAGCCATCTTGGAATAAGCAATTTTCAATGGCAGACCATAGAACCCTCCACAGATTATAATGAAATGTGGCACCTTCATAAAGCACAGCCCAAGGTATCCAGCCACTAAATTTGGTGTCATTCCATCATTCCGTCTAGTGCCACTAACAGGCCAAATTTCAGAGTATATCTTTGCTTATAACTTTTTAACCGTTGGGCCTAGAGCAATCATTTTTGATTCTGCTTAATCCCTGTCTCATGCTGAGTGAATTGGACTCAGTTTATCAAAAAACACCATATTACAAACCTACTTTTGCGAACTACTCCTAGACCGTTGAAACTATCACCAACAAATTTAGTATGTATCATCTAGAGAGGGGTCTGACTGATAGGCCAACTGATATGGCTGCTGTCGCCCAATGAATTTTGATGGCAAAGCCTCTAAAACAGGAAGCGAACAGGAAGTACCCACAAAGTTTCATAATATTTGGCCACATGGGGGCGCTATATGAAGAAAAGTAAAAAGTGTAGTAAAATACCTGTTACTTCAGAGAAAAAGCAGATATTTCATCCAAAATTCTTGTGAAATATGATGGTAAAGGTCCCTAGTTGAGAAATTATGAAGCCTGTTGTCTATTTTGTTTCATGGCCATCTTGGTACTATCCTTTATTCCCTGTTTTTCTATGGCAGGCCATAGGAGTGCTATGTGGATTTTCTTGGCATCTCCAGAAGCTGTAAGAGTGGGTGTCAATATGTCTGTCCACCCTGTGATGGACTGGTGTCTTGTTCTAGGGTCGTTCTGATTACTTGTCTACCAGGCGACCATTAGCTGCTTAGCCCCTTCATTGCTGCTTGCAGCTATATTTGTTAGAATTTTTCACTATTATTACAGTTTCCGCCATGGGAGTCTATGGCAGCCCCTAGAACCATATGGTAAAAAGTTTTTGCCCAAATTTGGGGTCAATCCATGCATCCCTGTAGCACTACCAACAAGCCAAATTTCAATGTACATTTTTGCTTATAACTTTTGAACCATTTGTAGAGTTGTGATCTTTTTTTCCCACTAAATCCCTGGGTCATGATGAGTCGAATGCACCAACTGACAGGGTCAATACTGGATACCCACCAGTTTCATGAATTTTAGGCTCTTGGGGGCGCTATAACATAAAACCACAAAAAAGTATTAAAATACCCATTACTTTAGGATGACAGCAAATATTTCAACCAAACTTCTTGTGCATCATCACAGTAAAGGACTCTAGCTGGGAAATTATGCACCCTCTCTGTCGGGCATTTTGTGTTTTTATCGTCTTGATTGAATCGTGTTTTTAATGGCTTTCTATGGCAGGCCATAGAAATCCTATGTGGATTTTCGTGGAAGCTCCAAAGGTGTGAGTGTAAGAGTGGGTGTAAACTTGTCTCTTCACCCTGTGATGGACTGGTGTCAGGGGTTGTTCAGATTAGTTGTCAACCTGGTGGCCCTGAGGTACTTGGCCCCTTCATGGCTGCTTGCAGCCATATTTCATTATTGTTATTGTTATGTTAAAGGTCTAAGGGGTCTGCTGCTTTATGGAAGATTGAAAAGATGGAAATAAATCACCATTTTTGTTCAGTGAAATTGTATGTTCAATGGTCCCAGTCAACACATCAACAGAACCTTTACAAATCAGTTGTTTCATTGCTGCTAAAATAAATTATACCATGGTCAAAGAGAACACTCATTTCTGACTGGCTGACAGGTTTCCCTTTATGTTGTGTATCAGGACACCTCAAACATAGACCTGGTCAAAGGTTTAATCACCATTGCAAATCAATGCTCCTGATACATTACAGAGAATAGTGACCATGATAACAATAGTAAACAACAGAAACAGCTTTTCGCTATAGGTTTACTTACATTGCACTACATCACCTAAATTAAGATAATGAATGAGGATTTTCATTTTCATGCAATTTTAATTTGCTTGGGGGAACAAATTTTATTAAGCTTCTAATTAAGTAAATTCAGTGAAGATACCCTACTAAAAAGCTTCCTTAGTCACTCTGCTTCTTACTACACTCCACTGGCTTCCTGTAGCAGCCCACATCTAGTTCAAGACACTGGTGCTGGCTTACCAGGCCACAAGAGGCCTGGTAAGCCCCATCCCCCCATCCTACCTTCAGTCTCTGATAACTCCTTACATCCCGGCCAGAGGTCTCACCTCAACCACCTCTGGTCAGCTGGCGGTCCCCTCACTTTGGGAACCTGGCAGCCGTTCCTCTTGACCACACCTCTTCTCTGCCATTGTTCCACATTGGTGGAATGACCTTCCTCACTCAGTCAGGACTGCGGAATCTCATCCTCGGCAGGAAACTGAAAACCCACCTTTTCAGAACCCACCTGTCTCCCAATGCCTAACCTCCCTTTCTATGTCACAAAAAAAAAAAAAAAAGATTGTACCAACCTTGTCCCTATGTCGCATGTCGTTTATTGTTACAGAATTCCAGGAGCGTGATACTGAGGGTAATTAACTTACAGTCTTATTGTGATCTTTGCTTATGGGGTAATGTGATCTGATTGATGCATTGTAAGTCGCTTTGGTTAAAAACATCTGCCAAAAGCCAAATTGTAATTGTAATTGCAAATATCAGGACAGTTTATTAGGCGCTATCCTTTACTTAACCAGTGGCATTCCAGCAATGAGTTCTAGTATCTCACTGATTGGATATTGGATATAGCCACAAATCTGTAAAATATTTGAGAGCACACAGAAAAATCGAGAGAACTGCATATGAGTGTGGAATATTGAACCAAGCAAACCTGGTTGAGAGTGGAGATTAGTGTGTTAACACTCACATTCCACATTAATACAGACCTTAATTCTGCAGGTTTTAACTGATCAGCAGTGATTCTCTTCTTGTTCGATGTATAAGATTCAGTGTATAAGATTTGTGCACCAGAACAGCTTTTCCAATTCAATTTTCACTTCACAGAGCACTGGAAGAGGAAAATTGTGTTAATTTCCACTTGAAAAAGGTTGAAAATGGTTGTGGGCTTTGCAGAGCGGAGGGCCTATACTTGATTATGCAATCTGATTTTGATTTCATTAGGCATGCAATTGATGCGAGGGAACAAAGGGGTAATTTTTCATTCATGGCGGGCTAGCTGAGCCCTGTCTTTTCCTTTTGCTAGTAATTCATTCAGTTCCCTGATCTAAAGACCATTAGTAAAGGGGGGGGGGGGGGCGCAAGAGACAGAGGGAGAGAAAATGAGTAAGAGAAAGAGCAAATGAATGAGTGCATGTGTCTGGAGGTAAAAGAGTCTGTCTACATGAGGCCTGATCTAATCCTTCTGCTAAGTACTCACTGGAACCATTTTAAATATGATCATTCGACAAGCGAGCATTCACTTGTGTCAGGGCGGACAGATACATAATACAAAGCACTAATGGCTCTGCCTATCCGTTTTAATCAATGACATCTGCCACCGAGCCATGGCTGCTGTTCAGATGCTCTGTGTGTGTGTGTGTGTCTGTGTCCATGCATGTGTATTCACATGTGTGTGTACATATATATATATATATATATATATATATATATATATATATATATATATATATATATATATAAATGCACACACATATATATAAAGGTGTATATATATATATATAAAAGGTATACCCCCCCAAAAGGTATATATATATATATATATATATATATATATATACCTTTTGGGGGGGTGCTGGTTGGGCTGAGCATTTTTCGTGTGCTGTGTACTCCACAGTCTTAACTTTTGGCTCACACACCCAGAAACAAAAACATTTAAAAAACATGCTGTACATGTCAAGGTCTGATTATTTGTGGTGTTCATTTTTATCTTTTTTGAGTTTTTGTCCGAGGGATCATCTTTGATATAGTTCCGCTATCAACTGCAGGATTCCTGGTTTCATTAGACCAGGATATAACAGATTTCGCTGACAGGCATTTATGTACGTATGTGTGTGTGAGTGTGTTGCCTTAGACCTTGCCGAGTTGTCGCTAAGTTGTGGCTGTACAAAGTGTTCAATATCTGTGTCTTTGTATTGCGTGTTCTTGCTTGTACTAGCTACACTAGCATCCACTGATCCCTTGTCGCCCGCATATGTTTCCCCATGCCGTGTCACTAGGTGAGTGGCAAGATTTGTCGTGCTACCACTGTACTTAATCGCAAATGAGAGGCAATCATTATTATTTTGAAAGTGACATGACTTGTAACGTTAGATCAGCGAGGGTGCTCTCACACTCGAGCTTTTGGTGCGGACCCGGGTTCGCTTCAGCTGTTGGTATGGTTCGTTTTGTTGGTGTGAATGCTGTTTCATGAACTCAGGTGCGGACCAAGGGACTGTACCCGAGTCCTCCAGAAAACAGGGGTCTGGGGTACGGTTCACTTGAACTCGAGTGCGGTTTGCATCTGTGTGAAAGCTATCCGATCCAAAACCAGGAAATAAACGCTATTCATGATGTGTTATTCTTTTTATTAATTAACAGGCAATTTTCAAAAATGCTAAGAATCTTAAAAATGGTGACAAGAGGACAGTTATGCGGCAATTCACACTTGTTGCATCTAAGGACTATTCGGGATATAACTGCAGGTAGCCACACTGTTCGCTCACCTTGAAGGTATGCGTGTATGCTCTGCAAGCAAAGCTGCAAATTCATCTCACATTGACGCCTGTCTCTGCAAAAACCTCCTTATCCTAGCAGCTCGCATCATTCTCAGACAGCGGGATGCAGTTATGGCATAGTGAAAATACCGAACAAGGTTATTTTGGTGCTGACACCATGTTAGCAAAAATATGAATAAGAAAAAAAAATAATTTGGCTTTCCATTTTACCTCCCTTTTGCGTCCTTGCTTAGTGACACTGGTAAATGAAAGCTACGCATTTCTTATGTGTTGATGACGGAGACGGACCGGGGTTCGCAACCAAAAAATGTTATGTGAAAGCAGACCAGTGGGGGCAGGGGGAGGGGGGGAAATTGCACTCGGGTATGGACCAGCAAAACGGACCAAGTGTGAAAGAAGCCTGAGTCTTCCGCAGCAGCTAAATACTAAAGTAGAATTAGCAGCAAAACTTCATTCAACCGATTCGTAACTTTAGAATTGGGCCATTGACCGGTTCATGGTACATTTAGACTGATCCAGGGGTCCGAGTATTGATGTAGTCGCAATTTTAAAACCAGTTTCCAATTCGTACCGGTGAATCGTTACACCCCCAATATACATGTATATTATACACTTAAAAGGTGAAAGTAAAGTGACGAGTGTATACAACAGTATTGCAGATGGTGGTATGCAGCAGCTTTTATGTAAACAGTGTAGTACCAGGGCAGTAATCGGTATGTAAACAGTCTAGTAAACACTGCAGTAAACAGTAAACAGTGCAGGTAAACAGTGAGCAGTGCAAGTAAATAGTAACAGTGCACGTGAGCAGTAGACAACGCAACAAGCAGGTACACAAAACTGCAATGTGGAATATTTACATATGTGAATTGAGAAGCCTGATGGCCTGGTGGTAAAAACTGTCCTTAAGTCTGGTAGTACGCGCATGTGGACATGTGTGTATATGCATAAGTGAGCATGTGCATATATACACATATGTGCACAGGTGTATATTTGTGTGTGTGTGTGTGTGTGTTTCCATGTATGTGTGTGTGTTTGGATGTGTGTGTATATTTGTGTACACACAAGTGAATGTGTAGTATTTGAGAGTCTGTTTTTGAATTTGTGTATTAGCATGTTCTTTGGTCACGACCCCCCACCCGAGAGGTAGAGCTGACTTGAAGGCAGGATTGTTGGCCCTAAGCTGCAGAATATGCCCCTCCCCTTCCCTCTCCAACATTAGCATTAATGCTTCATTATCCCCCTACTTGTACATAATGGCAACGACCGCACAGAGGGGTCAGGCCGCCGCTCCACGGCTCATCAGCCCTCTGACGGGGGCCCGAAAGAGAAATGAGAAGCAATTGTGGCCGCCTCCCACCTCCCGCTAATCCATCGCTTGTACTTAACAACACCACTACATCAGGTTCACCTCAGAGATCCACACCCCTTAAACTAATAGTAACTCTGTCTGCCATTAAGATTTCACAGGCCTTTTCTGTTAAAAAAAAATGTACCCAAAAGTGAAAAAATATATCAGTTGCTCTTTAAAAATGGTAACAGTCGAATGAGTGCAGGACTCTTTGCACGTATGGTTTATTAGTCATGACAACATGCATATTTGAGGATTTTGTCTGTTTATTTGGTGTTTTCCATGCATTTTGTTTACTTATGAAATTATGCAAACTTTTGCATCTTGTAAAAGGGGTGTCACATTCAGATTGTATTACAAAAAATTAAATTTGTTTAAATCTGAGTGTCACAATCAAGTCAAGTGTTTGAGCCAATAAAAACTTGAAATCCTTAAAACCTAAATGCTTTTTCCCTCAAAAAAATACATGTTCCAAAAATTCTTCCTTACACACTCTAAATGAATGTTTACATTTGTGAATTTGTGGATTTCCTGAAGGCATTTTGTTAAATGAGTAGGCATGTTTTTTTGGGGGGGGGGGTGCTGTATAAAGAAGCATTTGTTCTCTTAGATGAGAGTGTGTCAGATGAATTTGTATCATTTTAGTAGCAGTCCGTAGGCCCCCGACACAAGGCACTAAGACAGCATGTGTAGGGCGCAGCACCGTGCTCTCAGCTGATTATGACTCCAGTGTAATTACATTAGCCTCTATTTTATGCAGAATTGTTCTCTAGGGACTAATTGATAGAGGCATGTTTAATTCATTAATCATTAGCATCAAATCTGACAATTAGAGATGATTTTTGAATTTTTTATGGAAATGAGAACAGTCAGTACAGAACAGGTTTTTTTTTTTCTTTTTGTTTTTGTTTTTTCTGGCCAAAGCATAGCATGGTACAAAAAACCCTCAGAAACTCATAACTACTACTAAGGATGACTCATAAGCATAGTGAATGTTTAGTGAGTTACTGTTTTTGTTTGCTTTGATTTGCTTGTTTGTTTTGTTAATGAGAATAAGTTTAATATCGTTTTAAATTTTTTAGATATAACTTGTCCAAGTGTGTCTGCTAACAGTAGAACAGTAGAACACTGAACAGTGCTCTCATTGTCCATAACATAATTAACAGTTATACAGGCTAGACACACTCATATTCATAATGTTCTTTGTCCTGTAAGTAATCATGCCATGGCTTTAACAGTTAGATTGATTCATTTTTAAAAGTCAGGAACACCAGGCGCCATGTTATGACAGAATGAAGAAATTCATCCTCACATTCATACTCACAAGCATGGACAAACCCACTATTCTTTCAGTTACTGAGGAATGAGTCTGATTGGGCTGGGTTGAGGGCTGGTTGAAGGTGAAAAGTAAACTGAGCAGCAGTGGAGGTTGTTGCTAGCCTAATAAGTCCCAGCCATTAGTGGGAGTAATAAGTGTATCAAATTCCCATAATCATGTGTAATTAGTATCAGTAATTATCTTGTTGGCTTGGGAATATTAATCTTATAGTCCCCATAGGGAAAGACCCTCTCTCACAGAGTGGGGTAGGAGAGCGCCACAGGCCCATGCTGTGGAGCAGCTTTAAATTAGCACAACCAAATCAGAGCTTCAGACAGAGGGTGGGAACAGACCATCGGAGACGAGAAAAGACACCAACAAGAAACCATTACCACTGAGATGAATAAGGAGCTCTGATTTACACCTACCTTCATACATGAAATATGAGGGGGGGGGGGTGATTTTTTATTAATCTTAATGTGTTTGTTGTTGCAGCAATGTCTGTTCAAATCTTGGCCTTTCTGTCGTGCTTCTCCAGCCATAAAAAGCAGGGACATGAGTGAAATCCATGAGAAAGGTTTTCTTTTAAAATGATGAAAATGCTAGGCTGAAGATTGTATTTTTGTAGTCTAGTAAATGAGACTGGTTGCTCTTGGCTGTAATTTTCATAAATAATACATAAATAAAACATGTAAATAACAGTGTGTGAGGTAACTGCCAGAATGAAGGAAGCATGGTGGCAAGTAAAGGCTACAGTGTGAGGGCAGGTGTGGTTCCACATAGCTGTGACTCCCTCATTGGTTGAGAAATAAAACATCCCATCATGTGTAGGATCTTGTGTAGAAACACTGGACAGACTGTGTCACCCCGTGTTCTAGCTTTCATAGTAAAGTGAAATCTGAGTGATTAGGGATGGTCCATAAGGTGATATTGGTGTGTGAGGACATGTGAGGAAACAAGAGCACGAACCATAGTCAAATGAGGTCAAAGTGCAGACAATGTACAAGGGCAAGTTCAAGTTTATTTGTATAGCGCTTTTTATAATCAAACATTGTTTCAAAGCAGCTTCACAGAGATCAGTGCCTGAACCCCCAATTAAAAACCGCAAGGCGACGGTGGCAAGGAAAAAATCCCTAATGAGCTAAATAGGGGGAAGAAACTCAACAGTGGGAGCCCATCCTCCTCTAGCCAGCACATAAAATAGAGACATTTACAGTATAAAATGAGTCCAGGGTAACCAGATTCAACTGTCTATGGAATTTTGTACAGCATATGATTTGTTTACAGTTTAAAGATTCAATACATGGAGGTTTTATGAGTTCTAGGTGTTCTGAGATGTAGATTAATTTGGTAACCAAGCAATGTTCACATCAATAAGTTCGTCTTTAAAATAAACTGTGTAATGGCTGAAAATAGTTAGCTTTAATGTAGTTAAAACTGAGATTATGATGTGCTTATGAAGGTTGATCTTGGTTCTTCAGTCAGGTTGAGTCAGGATTACAGTTGAGCCACAGGCTCAGAATTACTGCTTTTAGGAGGTCTGGGCAAGTTGGACAGGAGTATATAGGCCTCATACTGGGTGTTGAGGCTTGGGACTGGAATCCTATGGACTTCAGAATGGTTACCACAATGTTGGAGCAGAATATATCATATAAACATTACATTCACTGATACATGATAAGTACAAAATTAGCTGAAGTACAGTAAATTGACCGTAGTACAATAAATTGACTGAAGTACTGTAGCTGAAGCACAGTAAGTCAGACTGACCTGGAGGACCTGGCTGCTCAAGCACATTGCTATAACAGAGTCATAAAAAAAAAAAAAAAAAAAAAAAAAACATTTATATTGTAAAATCACATCTCTGGTGAGGTGTTAGTAGATTGAGGGTGAGTGGACACTCCACAGGAGTTTACTGCTGAAGTTCTCATAAATTAATTTGAATGACAACACTCAGAGAGGATAAATGATCAGGAATGAACATGTTTTGAACAGCGTACCATCTGAAAAAGGGGACAATTGTGACAAGACAGGAACAGGAGGAGACGACCTCACACAGTGTTGCCTGGTCTATGAATTAATAAAGGGTGATGTGTGTCCGTGGTGTGCCTGATTGGGAAGCAGACAGCAGCCCACAGCTGCCGCCAGGAGAGATGGATGTTACAGAAGGAGAGTGGAGGCAGGCTAATTACCGTTCAGAGTGTATCTTGTTAATTAACAGCTAATTAGAGGCAGAGACGAAGGGAGCGAAGAGGAGTGAGGAAGGGGCTATGCTCGCACACACGGTCTGTAAATAGACGAATATAGAAATGTAATGACCCTGATGATGGAGTAGCAGCATCCAAAGGAAGACAGGAAAGAGAGGGATATGAGAGGAAAGAGAGGGATATGGAAGGAAAGACAGGAAAGAGGGGTATTTGTAAGGAAAGGTGATGATGAGAAAGTAGTTCTCTTTGTCCCCAGTGTTGACAAAGGGAAAAGCCTTTGTGGAATAGCAGTTATCATATGAGGGAGATACTGTTGATTTGCCAGCTGTTAACATAAAATATTCAGTCTGGACAAGTCTATTGAGAAAATCAAATGGTGGTACTCAGATGGGAGGTGCAGGCCTGTGATCAGTTGATGCATGGGTCAGATAAAGCAGAGGGCACCACAAAAAAGTCAATATGTCCTTTAAAAATCTGATGTGATTAAAATTCTCTCTTTTTATCTCTCTCTCTCCCTGTTTCTTACTGACTTTGTCCCCCCTTACCCCAGGTGCATCCCACTCAAACAGTAGTGGCTCTCTGCAGTTGGTGGGTTCAACTGGTGGCGTGGGTCCAGTAGGCTTCAGCGGACATAAGGAGGCCATACACCAACGCTCTTTCTCTATCTCCAGTGCTGAGCAGTGGAATGAGGCAGTCATGAACACCAGTGCCAGCAGTGGAACAGGTCAGCCAGTTCTCTTCTCTTCTCTTCTCTTCTCTTCTCTTCTCTTCTCTTCTCTTCTCTTCTCTAAACACATGGCTTTATCTTTAGTCCCACAACTGTTTTTTCTTTTTCATTCTTCTTTGCTTTCCCTACATTTGTTCTCTCAGTCTTTTCTCACTGCTGCTCTTATTTTCCAATTTTGAGATTTATCCTTTAATGTAATAGTAAAACAGTATCAAAATGATGTCACTGTTTTCAGAGCTGCAAAACCACATCAGACATACTGACCTTCAGTAGCCAAGCAAACACTTACATTTCAGCATCCCTGCATAAACTTCAGTCATAAAAAGGAAAGATCCTTTGCCTGAATGTGTTGAGACATTACCATGGCATAGTACAACTTACTGAGGACTTACTGAGGACTTACTGCAGCCACTGTGAAGCCACTGTGAAGGCATTATACAAAAGGAAAGCAGAAAGTCTCACATTTTATAGCACAGGTGGATTAAATGTGGTCATGCTTCAGTAGTCCGGTAGTGAAGGATCTGATCATTCAGCGGTTGATAACAGAGACAAGGGATTTTCAGGGAAGCACACTCATCTTGTGCCAGCTCTCTCTCTCTCTCTCTCTCGCTCTCGCTCTCGCTCTCGTCTTTTGTTCTCTCATTGTCAGTAATATTAAGAGGACTAAAATGCAGTTTGTGCATATTTGCCAGTGTTGGAAGTTTTTGATGTGTTAGGTCTCATTTGTTGTGTTTCTGAGCATTGGACTAAATTATTTTATTTTAGTGAGTATTTGTTGTGTTTCTTAGGATTGGACTAAATTAATTGATTTTAGAGAGTATTTGTTGTGTTTCTGAGGACAGGGCTAAACTATTTGATTTTAGTGAGTATTTGTTGTGTTTCTGAGGGCGGGGCTAAATTATTTGATTCTAGTGAGTATTTGTTGTGTTTATAAGGACTGGGCTAAATTAATTGATTTTAGTGAGTATTTGTTGTGTTTCTGAGGATTGGGCTAAATTAATTGAGTATTTGAAGCTATGATCACACTCACAGGTCTGACTCCTTTCATCCTCCCTCTTATTTGTGTCACCATTCTCAAGTCAAGTGAAATAATACATTTGGTAGGCATATCAAGACACACTCATTTGTCCTCCCTCTCTCCTCATCTTTCTTTCGCTCCTGCATTGAAAAATGAAAGCTTTTCGAGAGGCAACATTCATCACTGGTTATTCCCCTCTCTTTGTTGGTTGGCAGTAAAAAAGCACTTAAATGCACATCAACAGAATAACAGTCATTTCCATGCATGTTTGCACTCTTGTCGTTCTCATTAGCTCCTGTGCCAGCGTATTCTCCTTCTCTCCCTCCCTCTCTGCCTCTGTTTTGGGTCCCAGGGGCCCCGCTAGTTTAAAGAGCGCTCTTTACGAGCGCAACTGGAAGCCCCTCTGTATAGCCCCTTTGGTGCCACAGACAAGGAACGCCGACGCACGTCACCCTCTCTTCACACGGATGTGTCGAACAATCAATTTCAGTGCACTCCACCATTGGTCCCCTGCTCGGCCCCATCAGCTCCACGCCCCAAAGCAGAATTACCAGCAGTGTCGGTGCCTTTTAAATGAGATGTGTGCGTGTGTGTGTGTGTGTGTGTGTGTGACACTGTGTGTGAGTTGCAGTGTGTAGAGGTTTTGACAGATATACTGCTGAACATGCTTGGAGCCACATAGATATGTTCAGCAGAGACTCACAACATTCAGAACTAGTGAAAACACTAGTGAAAATACAGGAATGCCAAATGAACTTACGGCACACAAACTGCAGTTTTATACTGTTCATGTCAGGTAACCTCAGCAGTTTTATTCAGATGCTCTGTCTTTCATAAAGATAACACATTAATCATTTGCATATTTTTAAATTCTGACCACACGTCACTCACTTTCCTTTTTTTGTCCTTTGTCATTGGCAAATTAGTCATAAAAAGTCATAAATATGTTTTAAAAGAAGTGAATGAATTAGAAAAGCCCCCCACTCCCCAGTGCAAATATGTTGCTAGTCTATACATACTTAAACAATAACCCTTTACTTTAATAACATGTGGGGATGAGTATCTTTGTTGAGAATATTTGGTGTGATTGAAAGATTCAGTTTGTATGCTAAGTCATTAAATGGTTGTAGAGCAGCAAAGCAGGCTGCTGTGTGTCTTGGCTTGTCAATAGACCTCAGCCTAACTTAAGTCACTACAGTATCCTTGGTTACGGTTGAAGGTTGGTGTCAAATGTGGGCTGGTGAATGAAAAACACCAGCATGATAATATAAATGCAAGGCAAAAGATGCATTTTAACCAGGCAACCATTTCCATACTGTTTAAACAGTGTCCTTGTTTATAATACTATGGTCTATATGGAGATGGCACCACAGTTACATCTCCTGAATACTGAACACCAAGATGATGATTAATTTCAGCCTTGTGTCTCATCACACACTTCAAATATGGCTCTGGCCAAGATGCTGTATTCATTTCATTTTGAGGGTTTGTTGGGCATGAGGTAAATTGGTAAAGTATATGTTTGAGGTTCAGAGAGAGATGCATGGATCTGTAAGGTGATCTTCTGTATGTGTCTCTCCAAGAATGTCTGTATATGCTTATATTCATATTTTTGTCTGTGAAGGAAGTGCCAACCAGTTGTCTGTGTTTTTGAGTTTAAAATGTTTTAGCTCAAATCGCTCAACATAATTTAGACATCCGCTCCAATCTGCTTTCACTCTTAGCTCAAACAATACCCACATTTCCTTTTTTTTTTTTTTTTTTTCTGTGGAGATTTGATTTTGTTGCGTAGTGATGTAGTTTGGGAGTGAGGAGGAGAAGAGGTGAGAGCTCCCTACAGCGAGTGGAGAGATGGCAAATGCGAGGAGTTTGATTTCTTCGCCCGGCCATAATGAAGTTTGACATTTCGTTTGGCGAGAGCAGTGGTGTGCGAGCCAGGCCTTGATTAGCGCTCTCTAATTGACAATAATAAGAAGGAGGTGGTGATTGTTTCAGGGCTTTTTTTTTCTTCTCACGCATTAATTGCAGCCATTGCCTTTGATTACGGACGGGGCTCGGCAGCCGTGTCGAGGGGGCTCCGTGGAAATTACTGTGCACTCTGCACCCAGCACCTCTTGAATTACTGTGAAATGGAAGTTTCTCTTATAAATGGAGTGGAGGCAAGGGAGGAAGGAAGAGGAAAAAGAAAGCTACCCAGAAATGAGTTAACAATTGCTGCAACACCCCCACCCAGCCCTGCAGCCTTCCTGTCTCGCCCACAGCCCTCATCACAGAACTTGGTTTAAAGTGTCATCTCCCATCGGGATCATAATGTGCTGTAATCACAGGTTAGCTTGCTACCTATTCCACTGCCCTGAAGAGGCCCATGTCAGTTCAGTTCAAATGGCTCCTGATTCCTCACACACGCTTCATTATGTCCCTGCTCTCCTAACTGCCTTACCAAACAGCTTCATAACCACTGACTAATAACAGCTAAGTGAACCTCCTTCACTTCCTGTGGAGGCAATGCAGCCCCATTTTTAGCTCTGGCTGGAAAAGCTTCTTTAAGAACATATGAAGACTAATTAAGTAGTTCAGAATTGCGGTTTGAAAAAGGGACAAATTACTGGTTATTTATTGCTAACTGGGTCCTCAGCTCTTTAGTAAACGACTCCATGGATACGTGTTTTGGGGGCGAGTACTCTAATCTTTTCCCTCATTCTAAATGATGCTAGTTCAGTTCTTCCTGCAGATTCATTATTTTACTTTTTTATTTTTTTAAAGTATCCATTTTTGTTAATAGTAAGTCTGCATTGGAACACTGAATGCTTTAACCCAACATACCTGCATACTCAGTGCACTGTGCCATTCTCCAAACATACCTGCAGTTTACAGGAAGTTCAGGACAGAGTTTGATTTGTGGTTATGGATCTATTTTGCCTGATTAAGTACTCTCACAAACTAACTCTCACTGCTCGATGTGTGATTATGTACACGGGCTAAGTGCAGTTTAAAGAAAAGCATCAGTTTACGATCCATATCATATTAGAATAAGTTTGACTATGTCTCCTCACACTAGCTCTTCCCTGCTGGACAGTCATCATCAGAATTAGACCATTATGATTTTTTATTAGACAAAGCATAAACCCTCTAAAATGCTGTTAACTCTCCACTGTAACCTCACGCCACACAGCACAATGGTGAAGCCGGAGCGGGCTGAGGGCACCTCTGCACACCATACGGCACAAGGGCATGGGGGTCTGCGTGTGTGTGTTTGTGTGTGTGCGTGCGTGTGTGAGTGTTTGTGTATGTGTGCGTGTATGTGTGTGTGTGCATGTGTGTGTGCATGTGTGCGTGTATGTGTGCGTGCGTGTGCGTGCGTGTGGGTGGGTGGGGGTTGTCTCCTGCCTATAGCTGTCTCTGACATTTAATGATTGGTCCCCTGGGTGCTGTTGGGAAGAGGAGCGAGGAAATTGAAACAGACGTTTGCGTCGCCAAGACAACATGTGTGGCAGGTGTAGGCTGCGCTACACCCTTGAAAATGGCCAAGTGTGAACAGCATCTAATAGTCATGAATATCAATGATGAATACTAAAATGCAGTGAATTTCATTTCAGTTTTCCATCATGAGTTATTGATTTGAACATTAATAACAGTCAGTGCTGAGCCGTAAAAGCTATAACTGTGGTCAGTAATACTGCCAGTGCTGTTTACCCCAGAGACAGTGCTACTATATTTACATGTGATCAGATCTGAAAACACAGTATTGATAATGACTATAATTGTGATTTCAAAATGGCATTATAATTGCTATACCCTTTAGTTGGAATTTTGTCATGTGCGAATAAACTCTTACCCCATAGAGCTCAGTATTCCCTGAATTCATTATCCATCTGCAGGCTCTTCTGACGAAATGGTTTCCTGTATATTAATGTTTCAACTGATGGTTGTCAGTCAACAGACAAAACGTATTCAGTGTCTGGAGTCTAGGGTTGCTCTAAAATCGGGATGTACGTACTCTTTGATGGGGACTGAAACAGCAGCAGTTGCATGGCAGCAGTTGCCTTGAGCTACCCGGACATCTACAACTTTAGCATCCTCTACCCCCTGCATTGTCCCCATTTCCTCCTCCTTAAAGAGCCACTCCAGCTCCCCAAAGGTAATGACCAAATTAGGCCTAATGCTCTACAGTGGCTAATGGCTGTCTCCCCCATTAGAATAGGCACGATTTGGCAATGCAAGCTGCAATAACTCCCAGACTACTTGTCCATTTACACACACACACACACACACACCCCAGGCCTGGGGAGATTAATGGAATTTGCCACATTACAATGAGCTGCTGATGCCAAGACAATACAGGAGATTTCGGGTGTCAGACATACATTGTGTGTGAGTGCACGCGCGCGCGCGCACGTGTGTGTGTGTGTGTGTGTGTGAAAGGAGCAATATGGGGGCCGCTCTGAGAGCCATCCTTTGCCCTTGGGCTGGATGGAGGGTTGTGGGTAATGGCGTCCGGAGGGGACAACAAAGTTATGTCCAGCTGTCATACGGCTTGGAGAGATGGTCCTGGCTTCCAACGAACACCCCCTCTTCCATTAACCAACCCCACAACCACTCGCTTACTATCACATTTATAAAATCACCGTAAAAGACAAGAAACTGCCATTTCTGCTCACCGTCACCCACTGGCTCCCATGTCAACAGCCTGACCCTGGGAAAATTTCATGTAACAATTTCTTGCTTCTCCACACGAGCAAATCTCATCTCAGTGTCGTGACTTGTCTGGCTAATAAACACTTTTTTTTTTGAGGACTTGAGAACTTTGCACTGTGAAGATAGCTCAAAAGTGGGGGTGTTCACTGGTATGCTGGTATTCCACAAAAGGGCATTCACACTGGTGTTTGTTGTTCCTCAAAATTACATGGTCTTTTACATGAGTCGAAGGTGTGCTGGATGAATAAAAAATTACCCATTTTTATATTTATATATATATATATACACTTCAAAACCATAATATTAGAAGCATTCATTTTTAATAAGCCTTAATAAAAATGAAACTGTTTCCAGTCCAGCCTTTCGACTCCAATTTGATGCTTACTGTATGTCATCTCTTTGCTATTTCAGTCATGTAGTAACTTGCCAGCTTCAGAGACCTCAAATGGTTAGTCTCATTAGATCAGAGTGCAACTGGGTTAAATTTGCAAAGTATGCAAGCTATGCAAAGTTATAACTATAAATCTATCCAGTTTCAATGGTTAATATGGAAGAAAGTTTTTTTCTTAATTTGTTCATACGCTGCTCCGAAGCAGTTAGAATTACAGGTTAATTAATATAAAAGTCATTGTGATTGACGTCATGGTTACAGAAAACAAAGTCATCGAAAATCAAAGCATTTCTTCATTTCTGTCCAAGTCTTAACCAAAATTTTTATGCAAGTTAGATTATTATATGAATGTTTTGAAGCAATACGAAACTCTGCTGATTACCATATAATTCCATGTGACTCATGTTGAAGAGATTGAGATTCAGTGTTTTCCCATAGCAGAAGAAATTTAATTGTAAAATTCATCACCTCAGACCTAGCTCATGCAAAAAAATAGCTTTAATAAAAAAAATATTTGTGAGCTCTTCACCTTGCTGTCAAACTAGCATTAAAATGGAGTTTTGTGGCATGATTAATTTGATTTTTAATATGAAAGGGGGATGCTAACAAGTTTTTTGTGTATGCCATGAAATACAATCAAATACATTTTAAATGAAAAAATACCAGAGCTGCTGAAACTAATTTTGGGCCTTTACTTTGACACCACTGGAAAGGAATGGGGTTGCCCTCGGTTGGCTCTGATGAAATGATTTTTGAAAGCCAGGCACTCTAATCTGATCTTCTATATCAGAGATATGTGGAGAAATCTTGTATATTTGAATACCTGAGGAAGCATCTTTTTAATTAGTTTGTTATAGGATAGCTGTAGTTATTTGATTATTGTAATAAGGAGCACAAACACTTGGCTGAAGACAGACTTGACAGCGCCCTCCTATGTCCCATTGTGCATAGACATTTATGAAACCATTTATGTGAACTGCTTGTTAGCGTGTAGTCTATCTGCTTCTCTCTTTAAGCAGCCAATGGGATGTCTGAGCCAGCCAGCTGTACCCCTGGCACAATGGGCACTGCCACCAGCCCCAAGCTGGAGCCTCCACCCTCGCCACATGCCAACCGCAAAAAACACAGACGAAAAAAGAGTACAGGCATCACCAAGCCAGATGGACTCTCAGCAGGGAATGAAGGTACAGCCATATTAAAGCTCAAGTTTGTGTCATCACTTTTTGTATGAACTTTACTAAGATTACCAAATTAATATATTTCAGAGCCAATTACACCTTTCACATTTCACTGTGATTGTTTTCACCTTCTTACTCACAGTATCTGTAAGAAGACTAATAATTTGATTCAGCGATGTGTTTGAAACTGTCCTTGGGTCGAGTGCATCCATGCAGTTTCCTACCTAATGGTTGTTTTGCTCCTAATCCATTTCTCATCACTGCACAATGGTAATCTGAGAAAATTCCCAAGCTTTTTGAGTTTATTGAATGAATGCAGAGCTTTAGGGTCCTGAGTTAATATAGAGTCACAGGAAAAAAGATCAGGTACTACCAGGATTTCACTTATTTGGTTTGTATTACTTATATTATTCAATAAAATGGATGACTTTTATAATCTGAGAGACACATTTAGGCAATTTTCCACAAATCCAGAATGAAAAAGTTGCATGGCTCTTGAAGATTTGAGAGTCCGTATGTATCATTTGGTGTTAATACTTGAACAAATAGATACAGGTTTATCTACATTAAACAACATAACCTTTTGATCATCAGCTGACACATGGAACATAGACTGTTTATGAAGCCAGAGCTGCTGTGATCTCAGACACACAAATTGTCATAATGTCACAAATTTGTCAGCATGACACCTCCGCCTGCACTAATGACATTTGGAGACATGTAATTGGATGGCATTATCAAAGAAGGAGAACAAAGACATTTTTTATACAATTGGCACCAAAGTGAGGCATCCATCTTCTCTGTGGACACTGTCTATCAATAATTTTGACATTCTTGTTTCTTCATTCATTATCATTCACATTTGGACTTCTACTTTAGGGCCATTTTTGATGTGAAAATCAGAATGATACTCTATGACTCACTCACCCTCTTCGCCATTTACTGTGTCTCAATAAGTTTTTCTATTTAAAAGTATTACATTAATAATAAATTCTCTTCCAAATTGCACAAGTGCTGATATAATCTAAATATTCCTCTTTTGATAACCAGTCACTTATTTGAACATACAAATATATAATAACCTGAAGGATTTACATTAAAGCATACATATTTATAAAAATAAAGACCAATGATGCCTCAGTAACTTAAATAATATCTAGCTTGTTATGTTGGTTTAATTCCATGTGGGAAAGAATAATTACTATGTGTTCTATCAGTTTGGGTTGTCTTTTGAAGCAGGCTCTGCATACATGCTCAGACAAGGTAGGTGTTAGTCTCATCAGTGGCTAGTATCAATAGCTCATTTGTCTTTCTTGTCTTGTGTTTTGTGTGTCCTCAACATTCTGCAAATTCTCTTTCTGTTAATGTCTGATTTGAGCATGATTTTAGTGCTTTAAAAGTCCAAATGGATCCAAATGCCCTCGTGTCACTGCTGATATTGTTGTAATGGTCTGAAGGGCCCTAAGTGAAGGATGACTAACATTTGGGGTAGGGGTTAGTGAATTCCCATCAGAAAGTCATATCAAAACATCAGTCAGATGCTTTAACCTCCTTCAACATTTGTTCTGTCTCATTACACATGGAATAATTGACCTTCAACATTTTGTTTTTTTGTGGTGGGTGGCACAAGGTGTCAATAATTGTGGAAATAAAAGGTTTTCCAGAACTTTTTGTCCTCCATCAAAATAAAACACATCTTTTGCATCGTATCTTTCCTTTCTGCATGTTCCATTAACATCTGCTTCTCTGTTCCAGTGGAAGCTTTTGGAATACAGACACATTTCTTAAGTAGCAGAGTCAGTTGAGTGGAGCAGCCAGGACGTGGGTGTTGAAGAACGCAAAGGGAAGAGAGCAAGCCTAGATCCTCCAAGAAACTGCCATGAGTTTATTTCACTTATGGAGCAATCAGAGCTCCTGAATGGTAGCAGAAATTGAATTTTAGTTGGCGTGAAGCTTCATAAATCAAAAACTGCTATAGCTTTCTAAAACGGTGAGCTGTCTTGTGTGTGTGTGTGTGTGTGTGTGTGTGTGTGTGTGTGTGTGTGTGTGTGTGTGTGTGTGTGTGTGTGTGTGTGAGGGTTCAGGTCTTTATGGAAGGCAGGCCACAGTCAGAACTGTCAGGAAAAGCACTGATTTAAAAATACATCATGCTGGGATTGAGATTGCTGGATGAATCCAACAGGTCTTTCTGCCCTTAGCACTTTTTTCATTGCTCACCACTAATCCCTAATCAAGGGCATGGCAGTTAGCATATAAGCTGACTGAACTAAATCACTGTGCTGGGTAAAATGTGCGAGGACTAGATTCTGAAAATGAGTACTGATTTTTCTCCCAGTGCTTACAAACCTGTGATTTGCTGGCAAAGTAAGGAAGGTCAGTAGCACTGCACTGTTAGAGAGGTCGGTAGCACTGTGCTGTTTGGCAGGTCAGTAGCATTGTGCTGTTTGGCAGGTCAGTAACACTGTGCTGTTAGAGAGGTCAGTAGCACTGCACTGTTAGAGAGGTCAGAGTGTTGTCAAGAGCATTATCAATTCATATGATACACACAGAAGTACAGCGGAGATCCAATTCATGTGATACCCACAGAACTACAGTAGAGATCCAATTCATGTGATACACACAGAACTACAGAGATCCAGGGAGATATCAGGAGTTTGTCTCACTAGTCCTGTGACATGTCTCTGAGCCTATCGGTGCACTCAATGCACAGACTAAAAACTGTTTTGAGGCAAATTTTGTCCTGATTTGAGGCAAGGTCTCATCTGGTTCATGTCATCAGTCTAGGAATGTCAGAAAAGAATTCCTTTTATGAAAAAAGCACTATTCAGAAATATATCATTATAATGGGAATTTTTATTGGTGTGAATGGGTGGGCTGAAAGAAACACATGGCAGGACCAGGAAAGACATGGTCATCTCATTTTTAGCTTCCAAACAGAGAGAGACGGTAGGAAGACAAACAGAGAGAGGTTTGTAGATGGTGGTGACATTCAAAAAGTAGAGTCATACTTTGTAGAGTCTTAGGATATGGTAAAATCGTATGTGTTTTTTAAGCTACTGTGTGGCACCAGCTCATGTCAGACAGGAGAAGACTTAATTTAGTTCTCTAATCAAAACTTCTTTTGATTTCACCCGCATTAGAAAGCAATGACAGCTTCTACGTCTTCTGGCCATTGGTCACAGTTGAGCACGCCCCAAATTATTGGCATTTTTGACAAAGATGAGAAAACAGGTTTTATAAAACAAACAGAACAGATAAAGAACTATACAGTTTTGGAGAATTGTAGTGGTTAGTTATGATTCAGAAGAAAAAGGCTGTTGTTGTTATACACATGCTATTTTTTTTCTCAGAGATGTCTTACAGTTACGAGCAGGTGTTAAATTTATCTCCATCTAAAGTAAGTGAGTTATGACCTTCCTCTTTGTCTTCCAAATCTATAAGTATAGTCCCCAAAAAACAGATTGGGAAAGGTTGGTTGAAAAAGACTTGTGTTGCTCATTTAAAGCAACCATTAAATGTAAGTGCCTGGAGATTTTCAAATGGTTGTGGTATTTGGGTTTAAATGAGACATAATGAGACACAGTGAGACAGAATGAGACAGTGAGACAGAATGAGACAAGCTCCTTGGCCACAGGTGCCAGTGCTGTGTTTGACATTAAAATAATTCGACCTATTGGCTATTGTTGAAGACCTGAGCTATGAATTACAGGACATATTAACAATAACACATTAACCATAAAACTGTCCCTGGGTGTTTGTGTCACGTGAATGTGTGGAACTGTCAGTGAACAGTTTACAACACTGCGTAGGGCTTTTATCTTCCCATTTTCTGTCTTCTAATGAGACTCTCTGATCCACAGTAATGTTACAATGTTCATAACAGTCCTACGCAAGCTGTATGAAAGGTTTCATGAATGGTGTTAAGCACAGTGTATGAAAGGTTTCATGGATGATGTTAAGCACGCTGTATGAAAGGTTTCGAGGGTAGTATTAAGCATGCTGTATGAAAGGTTTCATGGATGATGTTAAGCACACTGTATGAAAGGTTTCATGGATGGTGTTAAGCACGCTGTCTGAAAGGTTTCATGGATGGTGTTATGCACACTGTATGAAAGGTTTCATGGATGGTGTTAAGCACACTATATGAAAGGTTTCATGGATGGTGTTAAGCTCGCTGTCTGAAAGGTTTCATGGATAGTGTTTAGCACACTGTCTGAAAGGTTTCTTGGATGGTGTTAAGCACAGTGTATGAAAGGTTTCATGGATGGTGTTAAGCACACTGTATGAAAGGTTTCATAGACGGTGTTAAGCACGCTGTCTGAAAGGTTTCATGGATGGTGTTAAGCACAGTGTATGAAAGGTTTCATGGATGGTGTTAAGCACACTGTCTAAAAGGTTTCATGGATGGTGTTAAGCATGCGGTATGAAAGGTTTCACGGATGGTGTTAAGCATGGCGCATGTAAGGTTTCTTGGATGGTTATTTGTGTGCCTCTTTTGACTCCTCAGGATGGTGAGAGTCAAACCCTTTGGGACTCTGAGTGTCCAGTAGCAAATGAAAGTTCAAGTGCCTGTATTAATGGCGGGTCTTTATCTCAGTAGTTTGTATTGTCTTTCTCTTATTTCACAGAGTGCTCCCCAGAGCCCCTTGCTCCATAATGAGGCTAGTCTGGATGCAGCACTTTGGAAAAAGAAATAGAGAGATTATTATTTTAACAGTGCACATACACACACACACACACACACACACACACACACACACACACATGCACACACACACACACATACACACACAATGAAACAAGCCGAATGCATTTTATTGTTTGTTTGTTTGTTGTTGTTGTTTGTTTGTTTGTTCGTTCTTTTATACAGTTGATCAAGTTCAGCTGCATAGACATGTAGCTTTGATAGGTATTCAATTACTTCACACACACACACATACAGGCCCATTCCATTTTTTGTATTATGTATATTTCTGTGTTTGAATACACACTTATTTCTCATGTTTTATATGTTGTGTGTGTGCAGGCAAGTGTCTGTGTATACACCCATGTATCTTATTTTTTGTTTTATGTGTGTGGGTGCATACAGCCGTGTGTGTGTGTGTTTTTGTCAGAGGGATCTCCTCCTCTCTTAGTTTTGACTCTTCCTTCAGGCCTGTGCCTCAGTAATGGCCTTCTCCTGATTGCTCTAATACAGGTTAGGAATATTGGCTTTAATGATGTGTAAAATGAGCAAGCGGCGCTGTTGACATTTATAGATGGCACCAGCATCCCTTCTTCTTCCCAACTGCCTGTTAATTCATGGCAACCGGTTCAAAGTTCTGTCAGCCATCGAATAATGCTTACCCAACTTATCATAAAAACAGACAAACATAGAGCAGCCTTCTTCATTTTTGAGCTTTTGTGCTGTAGGATGGGCACGATTTTATATCACAGTGTTCAACAGTGGACTTGATGGAACTCCTGTTATGAGGTACTGTATTTTGGTAGAATATGGCTCATGTCACACTGAATGGACCAGCTGTGGTCCTAGCATTTGCTAACCTCAGGCATGTCTGAGTGGAAGCAGATGCTGCCAGGCTTATAGTTGATAGGATGGTCTGCCTGAGTAAATACTGTTACCTTCCTCCCCCTTTTAACTCTTTCATTCTTTCACGCTCCTTCCTTCCCCAGTCTTGGTCTCTATTTCACTGTGACTTAGAAATATCACTGAAACTGTTAGTCAAGGGCTATTGCTAGAAATAAAGAAATGCAAGACTCATGGGTGGTTGGTCATTAAAAGCATTTTCAAACCTATGGTCCATTTGCTTCAGACCAAATCAGGAGATGATTGGCTATTTTGTTGCCATTGGTCATTGGTTCAGCTATGTTTCATGCAGTAAAATTTCAAGTGAACCTAGGTATCAGTAAATCCCTCATGGATTTTTTTTCTTGGGAAAATTCAACATACAGAGCCTACAACAGCCCTGGTACACTGGTATTTAAAATAATTAGCTTTATTTACCGGAGACAGCTCTGTGTGCAGAATACCAACTGCCAAAGGATCAGATGACAGCAATTTTCAATTGTCATCTGTATCTTCAATATGTCACCTTATATGCTACTGGGAGGATTTTAAAGTTTTGTCACTTTTAAAGTTTTGTCACTTTAAAATTATAAGGTTTTTTTGTTTTATTTTGTTTTCATGTGGCACTGATCTACGGTCTGGTTAAATCCCTGCTCTCTTCTATGGGCTCTAAACATTTTAAAAACTTAAGTGTTTTTATGAGTTTCCTAGGCTCCTGCCATATATGGTCGTCTGCGCAAACACCGGTTAGGCATCGTACCCCCCTCGGTGCTCCAAGTTTTCCCTCCACTCATTTCACTCAACTAGCCTTATTACCCACAAGAAAGTCTGTAGTGAGTGCTATAACACACACACACACACACCATCTTGTTCGTCCATCGTAGTTGAGGATTACCATGGCATGTCTCATTTAGTTGGGTTTTGATGGGTGTGCATATGGCTGAACAGACCAGTCTGAGCCCGGAATTCTCTGTGGCACACTGGACAAGTCAGGGAGAATGTAAAGCTCTGAGGTGCAGCTGCAAGTCCTTTCTTGGCAGATTTGTGCTGCTGCCTCTTCAACATAGCACTGGAGCTTCTCCTGCTCTCACAGAGGACTTCCTGGACTTCTCTTCTCCAAGGAGGTCAGCCCTGAGCTAGGGATTCCCAGCTTTTCAGGTCAAATCCAAAACTCTTCAAGGAGGCTTCCAGGGTATCTTTGTAGCGCATTTTGGGGCCACCTGGCGCTCGCTTGATATTTTTCAGTTCGCCAAAGAAGACTTGTTTTGGCAGTCTCGTGCAGGGCATTCTGGTCACGTGGCCAGTCCATCTGAGCTGTGCCTTCGCAAGCAGGGTGGAGATGCTGGGAATACTGGCCCTGCTGAAGACTTCAGTGTCAGGGATTCTGTCCTGCCACTTGATCCTCAGCAGTTTCCTCAGACAGCTCAGGTGGAGATGGTTCAATTTCCTGGTGTGGCACTGGTAGACTGTACAGGCTTCTCTGAAGAGTTGGTAAAATGACAGACTGGTAGACCTTCAGTTTTGTCTCCTGCTTGATGCCAGTCCTTTCCCATACCAAGTCACATAGATGCCCAAGGGCTGCACTGGCATCGACAATCCTGATGTTAATTTTATCATCTATGTGTACAGCACGAGACAGACTACTTCAAATATAAGTAAATTTGTCAACAGCTGAAAGCTTTTGGTCGTTTAAAAAAAATGTTGGGCTCAGTGTAGAGTTTCCCAGGAGAGGGTTGGTGCAGGACTTCAGTCTTCCTTGTGCTGATTGTTAGGCTGAAGTTGCTGCAAGCTGAGAAGAAGTGGTCCATGCTGGCCTCAAGTTCTTCATTTGAGCCAACAACCAGAGCACAGTCATCAGCAAACAAAAAAGAAAACAGTGAATGTTATGGCTTGCATCCTCTACAGATTGAATAGCCCACCATCATAACAGTAGATGAAACTAATTCCAGTGTTGTTGTTCTGGAATGAGTTTTGCAGCATGGCAGAAAATACCATGCTGAAGAAGTGTTGGTGCTAGGATGCAGCCTTGCTTCACCTCATTTGTGATTATCGGATCGGAGAGTTCTTGCTGGTCTTTGATGCTGGCCATCGTGCTGTCACGGCGTTTGCGCACTATGCCGATGAATTTGTCTGAATGTCCGTACTTGTCCATAGTCTTCCATAGGCCCTCCCAGCTGACTCTGTCAAATGCTTTTGTTAAATCAATGAATGCCATATATAGATAAGCATTTTGTTCTTGGCTGACTTTAACTCCAACAACATTTTCTAGTCTATCAAGGAGAATAGTATGATCGATGGTGTCAAAGGCTGCACTAAGGTCAAGCAACACAGGCAAGAAGACACAACCCTGATCAGAGGCCAATAGTAGGTCATTTACAACTTTAACCAGTGCTGTCTCTGTGCTATAATGAGGCCTAAATCCTGTCTGATACATTTCATGAATGTTGTTCCTATGTAGGTATGAGCATAACTGCTGTGCTACAGCCTTTTCTAGAATCTTGGAGATAAAGGGGAGGTTTGATATTGGTGTATAGTTGGACAACGAACAGGGGTCAAGGTCAGGTTTTTTAATTAGGCGTTTGATAACTGCTAGTTTAAAGGATTTAGGTATATAGCCAGTGCTAAGGGAGGAATAGATTATTTTTAGAAGAGGTTCGATGACTACTGGTAGTACCTGTTTGAGGAAACGTGTAGGTCAAGGATCTAATACACAAGTTGGTAATTTTGATGAAGAAATTAGTGAGGTTAATTCGGTCGCTTGAAGGGGGGGTAAAACATTCTAATCACTGATCTGATATGTTATCTACAGTTATCAAATTATCTGGTTTTAAATTTATAGTCTGAATTGTTTGCCTGATATTTTCAATTTTGCTGTTGAAAGAATTCATGAAGTCGTCGCCACTGTATATTGATGGTGTGCATGTTTCCGAGGTGCTCTTATTCCCAGTTAGTTTTCATACAATATTAAATAAGAATCTAGGATTGTTTTTGTTAACTTCTATTACGGTTAGAAAGATACGTTGATCTAGCGGCATTAAGAGCTTTTCTGTAGCTGAGGAGGCTCTCCTTCCATGCTAACTGGAATACTACCAATTTAGTTTGGCGCCATTTATGTTCTTATTTTCGAGTGGTAAGTTTTATGGTGCGTGTGTGATCATAATACCAGGGAGCAAATTTTTTCTCTCTCATTATTTTCCTTTTAAGTGGGGCCACATTATCTAAGGTGTTGCGGAACACTGACTCTAAGGATTCAGTTGCCTGATCAAGTTCTGTGGAGTGTGACAGTGATCCAATCAAAGTTGACTCTGGAAGATTATTGATAAAGTTCTGTGTAGTAGTTGTCCAGTGTCGGCCAGCTGGGTCTCACTAAGGGAAGCAATATCTACATTGTATCTTGCTAGCTCTCTGCCCACAAAGGCAGTGCGTCTCTCAGGTCTTATTGATCCAGGAGCTGGTTGCATAAAACGGTTTTAGACTAGTCTTAAAAGTTAGTCATCTGAAATTTTCATTTAAGACTGATCTTAACTTTTTCAGTCAGTTACATAAATACTTAGACCGGTCTAATTTAAGACCAAAAACTAAGCCTCACTACCCCCAGGCTAACTTTTACCGTCTGAGGCATTGTATTTACCGTTGCCAGGGGCTGTGGCTTGTAGGTAACTTTGCGCTCCATCTCTCTCTAGGGACTCCCTAAAACATTGGAGATTCATCACCATATATTTTATTAAACAATTCTGTTGCTCTCTTCAGTTATGTTCTTGGAACTCTTGTGGCTGGATTTTTACGCTTATATATTTCCTTCTTTGCCTCTTGTACCATGTTTTTTTCATTTCTGTAGGCTACGTCTTTAACGGTTCAGGGCACTGATGGATTAAAGCTGTTATCTTTTTTAGTTATTGTGCTCCACGACCTTGTGTTTTTTTTCATTATTTGCAGTGTAATCACAGAATTTATTCATTAAAATACAGCTATTTTCCGCCAAAGAAAGCTGTGCCGAGTGCCCGCTGTCAGCCATTTTGTTCAGACTCGATCAGTGTCTTACTTATCCCGCAATGCAATGCGAATTATCCTGTCTTACCAAAGAAAGCTGTGAGTTTGTTTTATGCAACAGTCCTACTTAGGAGTCTTTAGTTAGTCTGACTGACTGTTAGTCATGGTATTAAGTTAATGGCTATGTTTATGTAACTGGTCCAGATGTGTCCATCAAAGTGTGCACATTCCAGCAGTGAGTGATATCACCTTGGTTTTTTTTCATTTCATTTGTTTTTCGATCACAGGTATGGGATCCTGCCAGCTGTGGTAGGCTGGCCAGGAAGTTTTTTAAGCAGACAATGTTTAGGGTGCCTTTTCTAACCCTTTCCTCACTGTGGAAGTGATCAGTGTGATCCTGAATAGGGCTGCTCAGGCGCTCAGGGTGCTGCCGGACTTCTCAGGGTGCTGCTGGACTGCTTCAATTCAGCGAGGGAATGACCAATATCCCGAGCCACCTGCCTGCAGGTTTGCGGCTACAGCCTCCAGCATATCCATGCCTTAGGTTTGGTGCTTGGCCATCGCCACAGGACTTGGATAAATGACGGTGGTAGGGTCCCATGGCTTGCGCAAAGAACTCTGATTTCAGCGAGGGCGAGTTGTGCAGCGTCATCCTCACTCTCTCGTCCAGCCCCATCTGTACCCAGTGGCAAGATGTAGTCAAGATGACTGGAGGTGGTCCTGGATGCAGTGATGCAGAGACCCTTAAGTGGAATTTCATCCACCAGGGGTTCCACATACCCCAACTCAGACAAGCTGAGGTTAGTTAGTTAACCGCCACCCGGAGTTCGGCGTTGGCAGCTGCTGACTGTACCGGCTCACCAGGGATGTTGAGCCTGGTGTGTGCCTACGGTAGCAGCTAGAGGACTGGTCCAGATGGAACAAGCCAAAGACAAGCCAGAGGCACAACTAGCTGGTCAGACACACACACACACACACACATTTTACCTGTAATACAAAGAATTTCTTGTCACTGGATCCAAATCCGTGACAGATCACATTCGTACCTCAAACGGATTGCATCAAAGTTTGTATGGAAACAGACCATGACCGCCATCTCACAATCTCTGAGTCTGGATGTTTTGCTCCACATCCAAGTGCGATTGGTGTGTTCACATCTACTGGGTTCAAAATAACAGCTAATTATGGACTAAGTGTCATTTTCATGGGTTTTCCCCATTGCCCTGGGGTTAACCCTCATATTAGCCAGGGCAACCAGTCCATACACCATAGTCTTAATCTGAAGTTATGTTCTCAGAGAGATATTGCGTTTAAAAACGACAAAAACAATGTACAGAAATATAAATATTTTCTTATATTGATCAGTTCTCTTAAGTATTGTATATCCTGTTCAACTGATTTATATCTGTTACTTCTAAAAGAGCCCCACGAATGAGCCCTAAAATGGAAACACAAGAGCTGAGCATGTCATTTTTAATGAAGTCATTAACTCTGTTCACTCCATTTGTGTACAGATCATAGATCAGACAACCTAATGTGCAAACACTGTCCCTTCCAACATGCTCTAATTACCCATGAAAACATTAGAGCCAAATTATACAGACAGTCAAACTACTCATACAGTGTAGCCCAAAAAATGTGTTTAATAAAGATCTAGAATCAGCTGACCTCTAGGCTGCTGCTACCAGCACATACCAATACATTTTACTACTGTTTTTTTTTTTTTTTTAAATGAACACCTTACATCTGATCCCGCGCCAAAAGAAGTATAGCTGCCCATTTTGGTTTTGAAAATGTCAGTGTAGCCATGTGCTATGTGTTTATTAACAAATCAATTTGTTAAAGATGGGGCTACATTTCACCTACATAATGTAATTAAGAATAAACCATATAATTGATGATTAATCACATAACATTAAACATTAAATGGTTAATCAAAGAAAGCTTAATGGTGAACACCTCGGAGAAATAAATACTCCGCAACGTACCAGTATCTAATCAGAGTCATAACCTATTACTCTTGTGGTTGAAGTCATTGATCCTCTAATAGAGATTAACGTTGTGCTCTGAAGAGATGGAATGGCTGTATATTGTGGAGTAGGCATATATTGTGCAGTAGGTTGTCTGGCACTGTATCCCAGACAGACGCCCTCCATCAATTTTATGAAGCATGGAGATCTAGGACAGGATGGAATAAAGTGGGAGATAGGTCTCCCACGCAGAAACACATGCTGCCATTATCATCTCATTTGCCTTTTTATTGTTACATGTTAATTAAGGCAAATCATATTTGTCCTGCTTGCCATGCTTGGCCTTCTGATTGGATTTAAACTGCGGCCTGCCAAGCAGAACCGCCACCCTGCTTCATCCGAACAATAATTCCCAAAAACTTGTTGCTGTACAACATGGTCATGTTTTCCCAGCAGGTGGTCTTCTCTCCCAGCCAACACACATACACACACACGCACACATACACACACACACACACACACAGATGTACACTGTAAATGAACTTAATGCACAACCCTATGGAGATGAGCTGTATATGTCTCTTTAAAATGATAGTTTGATAGACATTTTAGCCTCTTGGGATTGACTGAGATACCAGGGCATTTGTCTTTTATGATAAAGGCCATGATGATTTTACATATGTGACTCTGTGGAACTGACTTGCATAATTAGTATAGTGTTTATTCTCTGTATTTTCAAAAACACCTAAGTTGGAAACTTTCCATGTTTTAAAATTTCCATATCAAAATTAGCTGCTGTAATGGCTAATTTACTGGCTGGCCAGCCATCAAAATAATTTGTTTTCTGCAAATTCAAAGGTGTACAATTATGGGACTCCAAGGAATGCTACATAATTAAACTGGTGTTGAACATATTGGTAAAAAACAAGATCCATGGAGACTCTGTCTGCCGCTCCATACAAACCAATATTTAAGTGAACATATAATGGAAAATAGTGTTTGGATTTAACTAGATATTTTGATAATCCACAATTTTATTGTGTAAAATATATGGCAGATTATGAGTATCAAAATTGCTTGAAATATTCATTTTAGAATAATTAAGTGTTTGTGAGTGAGAACTGTCTGAAAACCTGGCTTAGTTTTTTGTCGACCCGTCTCTGTTGTTTCCATTGTGATGTGTTTCGCTTGAAATGTAAACAATGGAAAGAGAATAAGAGGACATTGGTCCTTCACCCTCAGTCCTTGATTTAGATACTGAGCCCCTGGCTTTGTATTGATCCTCTGACCTGGAGTTAAGTTCTATGAACTAATCAGATAACTGTGGAAGGCGTGGAGCTAATTGGATTATTGCATTCAGCCTGGAGTGACTAGTTTCTGCCAGAGCACTGTGATTACACAGTAATGTAACACATCTGTCTCTCCAGTGTATCGGCACCAAATCCACACTTGAGTAATTTCAAATTCTGTAATTGTGAGAATCTGCTAATTTTACCCCACGTTCCAACAGAAACACAAGACTTTAACGATTTTCAAGCTAAACAATAAACACTATAAATTTATCTCTAATTGTCCCAGCCTGAGGTTTTTCCAGTATTACAGGTAGGTTACTGGGTGCTGTACATAAAACAAGAATGAAACTGTTCTCAATATCTCACATTCCATAACTGGATGAAACTATGGTCGAGCACTATCATCAACAGATATTTAGCAGTCTTTTATGTCACTAGTTACAGCTTTACTGAAATGTGACACATCAGCATAATCAGAGCTATTTGCTTTGTTATGGGTGGTTTTCTCAGTTGTTTTCACAGTTTTTTTCCCCTGCTGGTCAAAGGGACAGAAGGAGGTTACAAAAGAATATTACAAACACTTTGTGAAGTTAACATGCGGTATTTAATATGACACATTAAGTTGACTTTGTAAATCCATCTTTTGCTTCCTCTTAAATAGCTGCTCATAAACTGTGAACTTTTCCCTTTTAAACTTAATGATAATTTGAACAAATTAACTTTAACTGATACAGGTGCTAACCCCACACATTTATCATTGCGATATTATTAACATTTTAAATAAACATATAGATATAAGTGGCTCTTTTATTGCACTGTGTTAAAAAAGTTAAGAACTACTTAACAGTTAAGAGGTATTTTGGAACAGCGTATTAAGGGTTAAGACATTTCAAATGCTGAGGACACATACAATCAAATTTTATCATGAGGAAGGGGCTGAAAGCAGACTTCATCCAAGGGTGAAAACTACCAGAGCACTTTGAGATCTTCTGGGTCTACCCATTAACTACAGAAACAAATTCCTGAGAGAGGAGTCTTGTGACCCACAGTATCATGGTCATTTTCCCAAACTGGAATCTGTCAGAATAAGAAAACACATTGCAACATCTGTAAATTGTTTAGTTTCAACTTTCCTCAGTTTATACAGTCATTTATTTATCAGATGAAAGTCCCTGCTAACGTAACAGGCTCTGTAACTTTTATTAGAGGAGAGAGTATTTTAAGCTTTGCTTTGTGTATTATTGCTTAGTTTTAACTAAGAACTATTTAAACTTTTTAAAACTTGCCTGATGATGATCCTAACTGCACGAAATCATGTTCCTGTTGGGCATGGCTTTGCTTCATACTTGTTGGCCAGATACCTTTTAAGGCAGAAGCTGCATATGGAGGCAAAATTAATTGTGATTAATTGTGAACCACTGTATGTTTGTAGAACAAGAAGAGTCCTTTGAGTTCATCATTGTGTCTCTGACGGGCCAGACTTGGCACTTTGAGGCGTCCACATACGAAGAGAGGGAGCTCTGGGTCCAAGCTATTGAGAGCCAGATATTTGCAAGTTTACAGTCCTGTGAGAGCAGCAAAAATAAGGTATGCCCAAATGAAAAGATTTTAAAAGGTCAAACAGGTAAAACCAAAGCCTCTTTCATTGTTCTGATATATATGTACTGACCTGCATGGCTGATTCAGAATGTGAGAAAATAATTAGCTTTTGGACATATGGTTCAGTAGCTTAGCATTATAAATGTATAGCGGTATAAACCAGTCTTTACCATTACATATGTCTTTATGTACCCAAAAACACAAGAATATAGATGGATTTGCTGGGGGTGGGGAGCATCACCGATGATATGGGACAATTATTATTGTATAATATTTGTGTTTGGTGGCTATGTTTTCCACCCATGTTCCCAGTGCTTTTTCCCATTTTCTGTCTTGTATTTGCTCTGTTGCGACCAAGTGTGTGACAGAGTTCTGCAGCTCCGGTACAGCATGGCAAACTTCTTATTAAAGCTGACAGAACTCATACAGTCTAGACCTATATGGCCTCTGCAAGCTCACTGGGAGAAGCAACTTCATTTTCGTAACATGCTGTCCTTTAAAGCCTTGTTTGTTTCTCTCCACAATACCTCTCTTTCACCTGGCCTTCCTAACGGAATTTTACTCCTCTGTAGTCCCGTTTAGGAAGCCAAAGTGACGCAGTGGCCATCCAGTCCATAAGGAATGTCAGAGGCAATAGCTTCTGTGTGGACTGTGATGCCAGCAGTAAGTAATTTGTAAAACAAATACTGGTATGAGTACATGGCTTAGTAACATATGTGAATAATCTTTGATCTTAAATTCAATGTAAATGATTAAGTGATTATATTTTGCATTTCTATATGAATACAGCCCCATTCGGTTTTATGTAGTGTTTTTTGCCATAGACACTCACAAACAGCTTGACAGGGTACTGGGCCTGAGCCTCCCAAAGAACAAGACAAAGGCAACAGTCACAAAGAGAAGCAGCTTGTCAAAAACAGAGAAATAATATTTTAAATATTCATAACATAAGAACAACCAAAACCCCTTAACTGCATCAGACTAATGTAAAATACAACTGTTTAGGACAAACATACTAAGAAGATTTGAAAATTTAAAATAATTTTGTAGCTGAACAGAACTATTGGGATAAGATTTCATTAGAGTTTAATAAGCACAGCTTTAAGAGGTCTGACTCAGCAGCTGGACAAGGTATGCAGCCAAATCTCTCCTGTTTATTCTGCTCCTTCAGGGTGCTTTAATCAAACAAGCTTGTTAGGTATACCCCCAGTAGGCAGGGAATCCTTAGGGGTTGAGGAAGGGCTTATTACTAGATTGTTATAAGAGCTATTATTGTGATGAGCGAGACCTTCTACATCCAGAGTGAAACAAGCAAGAATTTTAAGGGGAATGAACTGTTATGTGTAAAAATGCTGAGACAATTTTTAATGCACATTCACATCAGTAGTGTTGACAACAAACACTCTGAATGAGTTACAGTTGTTGTTAAGCTACAGATGCAGAAGGACACTAAATTTCTCATTTGTGGGACCTGAAACAGACCCAGCCTCACTGATATGAAACTTACAGGTTTTCTCTTCTGTCCCCCACTCAGACCCCGACTGGGCCAGTTTGAACTTAGGAGCTCTGATCTGTATTGAATGCTCCGGGATCCACAGGAACCTCGGTACCCACCTGTCACGTGTGCGCTCTCTGGACCTGGATGACTGGCCTGTGGAGCTGAGTATGGTGATGACAGCCATAGGCAATGCCATGGCCAACAGCGTGTGGGAGGGAGCACTGGAGGGTTACACCAAGCCTGGACCAGAGAGTAGCAGGTGAGGAATAGGTTCCTTGGACGTGATGAAGAAAAATGCCACATGGCTAAAGCATTAAAAGCTTTTGAATTCTCAATAAATTAATCCTGTTGAACATGTCTTAAAGACATTTTTTGTCTGAAATTAATTTGTTGGTATATTCTAAACGTGTCTCTGAATTCACCAGCTTTTTTATACCAGGAATACTTTCCCACTCAGCACATACCACAGAAATTATGGTATTGTAGAAAGTACTAAAGAAAGTTTCACGGAAAGGATGTCATCATAGACATTTTTTCATTGCTTTAATAAAATGACTAGCCTAAAGTAAGCCAGAGATTCAACATGTTCGAATAAAGCACACTCAGAGAGCATGAGGACTATAGCCCTTGTTTGTGCTCTGGGTGATGTCTCTCTCATGACCACTAAAATATACTGATATATCGATATGTGTGCGTGTGTGTGTGTGTGTGTATATATACACACACACACACACACACACACACACACACACACACACACACACACACACATATATATACAGGGGCCAAACAGGAAATATATAAATGTAACTGAATATATAAATTCAATTCCTGAATATATAAATATGATTGAATATAGAGATATAAGCCAGAATATGTAAATGTATATATAAATATAATTCCAGAATATATTAATGTAAGTCTGAATATATCTATCTATCTATATATCTATATATCTATATATATATATATATATATATATATATATATATATATAAAAATGTAACTCTGAACGTAAAAATATAAACCGGAATATATAAATGTAATTCCTAAATATATAATTATAATTCCTGAATATATTAATATAAAACTGTCTCAGGAAACAGTGAGGTCTTAAATCAATCACATGATCAATTGGCACCACCACCATTTTATTTGCACATTAGCAGTTTCATTAGCACAGTTAGAAAATTTTGGTACATTTATGATCAATATTGCAGATTTACAAAATTATTTTACAAGATTAGATCATTTTCTTTCTTATTTCTCCAAAGACCAAGCAAATGTAAACATTAGAAACAACATCAAAGCATCTTGAGGACCATACCAATATCATTTTGGCTTTGTATGATAGCTCTTAATGGTTTCCCCCAGCTGCAAATGCAAATGTACTGTCTTTGTTGGCCTGTCTTTGCGCATCATTAAATGACTTATTGAATTCAGTCACTGATCGTCTTGAACAAACAGAAAAAAAACAGTACTACCACCACAATATTAGATGACCAGAATAGTAGCTTTAAACGATCCTGTTAAATGTTAATGTTAAACTTGTTTTGCTCACTCAGTAGTCTATGAAGGGGAAAAAAGAAATTATTCAAAAAAGAAAACAACTGTCTTGTGATATGCCTGAGTACAAACTAACCTTTATATATTCAGAATTACCTTTTCTATATTCAGGAGTTATATTTATATATTCAGGAATTATATTTATATATTCAGAGTTATATTTATATATTTGGGAATTGAATTCATCATTCCCCTCTGCCTGACTCATCTATGAGATTAGTAATTTGAGATGACTCATCCCCTAGTAATGGAATTTTATCAGACTGAACTCTGTCAGTTCTCTGTCATTCCCATTTAAATCCAATATTCCTCAGAACTGGTGTAAAATCTAGCTTAAATGTTTGTAGACCTCTGCCCCCAGGTTAGTCTAAGTGATATTGTGGCATCCCAAAAGTCTTTGGCTAGGTCAGAATAAGGACCCTTGATTTAAGGGAGGTGATGTGTCAGGTCAGGTGACATGTACTCAGCGGGGCTAATTAGGTAGATGGTATTTGGTGGCTTTGGCTGACAGTCACAGAGGCTTTTCAGAAGATTCCTTTAGAGTTTACTTTCAAACTACTATTAATACAGATGTCAGCAGCTCATTTTTTCTTATCCAATTCTTTAAACAAGTTATACAGACACCACTCTTATTTGGGATTAACATGTGTAGGTTATCTGAAAATGATCTTTTAAAGTGTATTTTTTTATGAAATAGGAAAGCACATAGAAAGCACAGGTATGAACTTCACTAAGGTAACTGTAGCCTGATGTCATTTGTAATAATTTACTTTTAACTAAAACATTTTCCTTAATATCTTGAAGAGGACATTTCCATGTATATAACTATATATAGAAGAAAAAATACGCATGGATGCCTTTAGACTGTGCAGATACAGCAATGGTGTGTTAATAGGAGCCAGTCATTGTCTGAACCTGAGTAAGAGTTTGTCAGGGGTGAACTTGGTCTCAGCTCTGTCTCTTCAGCCCCTTCCCATCAAGACTTCCTGATTGTCCGGGGGAATTTTCTTGGGGCCCTATCCTGTCCTTTGTGACTAATGACCTAGTGTGAGGAGATGCTGATAATTAACAAAACCATCATTGCGCTAAAGCTGAAGCCTTTGGGCTGAGCTGTGGGGGTGTCTGGCCAGCCTTGCCATCTATTTACCACACATTGTGACAGACACCCCTTCCACACACACACCCATCTGCAGACCTGTCAATAGTCTTAATACTCACTCAAACATACTGTTTGAGCATCTATTTTATGAGTAGTACACAACCTTTGTTATTCCTTGTATTTGTTCAAGTGTTTGTTTTTTCTGACTGGATGTCCGACAGGTTTCATTTTGCCCATCCTTCCTGTGCACACTTGAGGATGTTGTCTCCTTAAAAAAGGGTCTTAGAAAAGAGTCAAGTTGTAAAATATTTGACCGAGGCTATATTGAAGTTAAGTATAAATATTTTGTAGATATAGATTATGATGTCTTAGAGCCTGTATTAGTCTAAAATGTAAATATTTTGTAGATATAGATTACGGAATCACAGAGGCTGTATTACAGTAAAATGTTAATATCTTTTAGATGTAGGTTATGATTTTCTAGAGGCTGTATTAATGTGCGATATAAATATTTTGCTCAGGTAGATTATAATGCCATAGAAGCTGTGTTAAAGTAAGATGTAAATATTTTGTAGATGTAGGTTATGATGTCGTATGAGCTGTATTAGAGTAAAATATTGAAATTTTGTAGACGTATTTTATGAAATCATAGGGGCAGTATTAATGCACAGTATAAATATTTTGTAGATGTAGATTATAGTGTCATAGAGGCTGTATTAGTGTAACATGTACATATTTTGTAGATGTAGGTTACCAAGGCATAGAGGCTGTATTAAAGTAAAGCATAAGTGTAGTTGGATAAACAACATGACCTCTAGGCACTGATTGAGGGCAAGGTTAACCTGAGCCAACCCCTCTTCATTCTCTCTCTGCCTCTCTCCCTCTCTCTGTCCATATCTACCTATGTCACATTTATCTATTGAATGGTTCTTAGGCTGTAGCAGTACACATTTGACTTGATGAAAGACTATTGATGCTGATATCCTTCTCTTACACCTCACTTATCAGGCTTGTTGCTGTAGGAGGGAATGTTTTTCATTGTCAGTAGATTTGAATCACTTGTGCTGTCTGAAACTCTATGCATTATGTCCCACAAACAACATTGAAAAACTCATTAATGCCATAAGTGATGCTCTTAGGCAGTGTCGTTATTACATTGTTGAGCAGACAATGATTTTTATAATGCTCTATCTTGTTGTGGGACGATGAATTGGGGAGAGCTTGCTTTCCTGCAGTATATATCTTGTAGAAAGGCACAGGTCTCTTACTGTTTTCCTTTACTAAAAGCGCCGACAATGGCAGCTCATTTTCTTGCACAGAAAAATAAAATGCAGAAGCAAACAATTTCCTGTTTGTAGGAGATAAAGTTGCCATGATAACTGATACAGTGATACACCTGTAGTACTTTCATTTGCATTATGACAGGCACGAGTCAACATTGTTTATCATTAGGCTGCATCGTGCTGGCGCAAAATGACAATGGAGAAGTGACCATGGACATCACTGTACTGAATCGCTCTCCTTTCACATGCAGACAAGCTGTTTACAATGGCATTTCACCATATGCAGTCACTACAATATTCATTTGGTCTCTGGGATTTAAAAAAAGCCAAACTCTTGGTGAACATTATGTCAGCTTTGTTACATGCTCCTTAATTGCAGAAAATATGTTCTTCTCACTTTCGTAACTTCAGCATTCATGTAGTGTACAGAAATGTTAAATAATGTTGTAATAGTAGTAAAAACAGTTGTCAACCTTTATAAATCACATCAAATGTACAAATCCATCTGTTTGCATGAAACTTACTCCCATTTCTGTGAGTTTAGATGAAGCATGTTTTTATTGATAAATAAAATTTTCTAGTGGTGGCATTTGAAAGGATAAACATATTGATTTAATTTAGAACATACTGAGCTAAGTCAGAACACATGGAAAAGATGTTTTGCATGTTACAACAGACTAACACTAAATAATACTTTGCAAATCTGCAAATACACACAGACACACAAAGACTAAAAACAAAAGCAAAAAAAAACCAAAAAACAGAATTTAAGCAGTTCTGGTTGAAAGTTTCTTGTCAGTTCTGGTTCTCTTGTCTTTTTCTTCTTTTAGGTGCTAATGAGCAGTGATATATGAGAGCTTTGTGACACGCTTCCTCTCTTTCCTTCATTCTTTCATTTACTCTTATGACACCTGATTTAAACATGAGTCACAACAAGTCACAATCTGACTGAACGGCCCTTGATCTTGTTTGTATCTTAAAAGCAAAAAGTCATCCATCCACATGGTTAGTTTAATTCTTTAAATCAACCTGCGTGTCAAATCTAAAAATGTGAGAGATTATATTATTTGTTGTCTGTTCTTAGTGAAGTTTTAGAGTCAGAACAGAGTGATTAAGACAGTGTTCCTTTATTGTATCCAGGCATCTCACACAAGTATGGCGCTACCATAGACACTGTGAATATTTCGCTGTCAGTGAGTTACACAGATACACAGTATACATATGCCGCAGCATTGATGAAAAAGCTTGGCCATCGATTTTGGATATTTACTTGTAATCAGTTAAGGGTTTATTTGTTGAAGCGGTCACTTGTTTAAAGTGTAAATAATGACTACCAAAATAATATCTTTGGCCAGGTGTGAACACAAGCTCAGAACTGATTGCAGTTCAGTGTGTAATAGAATGAGGATTGACTCAACCAACTAACTGCACACTAGAGTGAGCATTTTTTTATGCCATGATTGTTGAAATGGTTTAGGTAAATAGATGATCTACATATACAGATATCGATCATTGGGATGTCTGATAATCCATTAAACAGACTGATAGATTTACAGAGTATGTCGTAAATCTGTGGAATACAATTAATCTTGTTTTGACAAAGACACATTGACGCACAAAGCCTTGTGACTTTATATTGACTATGAGACTGTGCACTAGAGGGGAGTTGTCACTTTAATTAGGACTTGGCAATTCTGTGTGCTTGCCATCTCTAATTGTCTACTATGTTTGGGCAAAATTAACAGAAGAGACATTTCAGCTGCCAGTGAGACAGGATTCTCCTGATTCTTCATTGATTCTTTCATTGTTTATGCACATACACTCACACACACACACACACACACACACACACACACACACACATTTCATTCCTCAGCTCTACATTTTGCATGCACCTTTTCACAATCGAACCTGAAACCACTGAGATTTGAATCTGACGGGTTTTTTTTTTTTTTTTCCATTCAGATTTCACACTGAAAATCATACCATCTCTCTCCCTCTCTCTCTCTCTCTCTCTCTCTTTGTATATATATATGTGTGTGTGTGTGTGTGTGTGTGTGTGTACATCTATATATAGGTATCTCTCTCTCTCTCTCTCTCTCTCTCTCTCTCTCTCTCTCTCTCTATATATATATATATATATATATATATATATATATATATATATATATTTGTTTGTATGTGTATATGTATGTATGTATGTTTGGGAGCGCTGGGTGGTAGACATGGACATGGACAGCTATCCCTCATCTATGGGCTCTTCAGCTCCCACCTCCATGCCCCCCATGCCCCTTGGCCAGAGCAGGTAATAGGTCTGATGAGAAGCTCCTCTCCTCCACTTTGTTTCAGAAATTATTTGCCATGGCATCACCCCCACCGGGCAATGGCTGTAATAAAAATGAATCACGCCACTAACTCTCCTTGCCTGTCTGTTTTTAACCATTTCCTGGTTTGCCTTTCACTGGTGGAGAAAACATTCTCCTCCACCTTAAAATCTGGTTCTCATGAAGGGTTACCTCATGTTCTACCACCCTCGCTCTATTCCATTCTCTCCCTCATGTCTTTCCAAAACCTTATGGAATTCTTTGCATCCAAATTTTCTTGTGGGAGAAAACTGAATTTTCATCCTAGCCTCTGTGCTATCAGTGACAGGGACCAGAGAGCTCTAAAAAAATCAGAAAGGCATGAAAATGTTTGAGTGATCACCCAGTGTCTGCGATGAACCAATTCTGTCCGTTGTGGTGAGGTAGTCCTGAGTCGGATGTGTTCCCCACCACCTGAACTGTCTGCCACCACACTCTCCTCAATCGCATGGAAAGCAGCGAGCTCACTGGCTACCTTCCTGAACTCAGTCCCTGAGTTAGTCCAATTTTAAGGCCCTTATGGGTTCCACTTGAGTCAAAATCAAATTTTGACTTAAAGTCATACACAATTAGTCCTTCTGCAACTTTTTTTTTTCTTAAATCCTTGATATTTCACTCTATTTGCTGTTTTCTGTACTACCAGCACTCTCTCGCTCTGTTTCTCTCATCCATTCACTTTTTTCACCCTTGTTCCCATCACCCCCCCCCCCCTTTTTTTTTAAGAGATAAAATCAAAGATTAATTATAATTGGCTGTTTGACAATTTCTACAGTGTGATTGGTAAAGGACATGTCCATCAAATCTTTCAAGAACAGAATTGTGTCTAACAAAAACAAAATGGACCAATAAGATCAATTCACTAATACAGGCGCGAGCACACACACACACACACACACACACACACACACACACGCAGACTTGCACACACGCATGTGCATGCACACAAGATACGTATACATTACAACCATTAACACCCATTATAAGCACAATACCCATTTTAAGAGAAATTAGTCAATGGTCCTCTGTGATTTATCAAAACCAGCGGGGCCCTACACATACATTTCTGCATGGCAGCTTTCAGAGGAGCAGAGGTCAATGAGGTTCATACAGTTGAACTGTTCTGCTGTCTGATATTTCTATCAAAGCTATTGTCTGTCTCCTGTCATACAAGTAAATCTGCACATGACTGTGACAGACACACTCTCACAAGGAAACACAATTTCATTCAAACTGAACATACAACCAATACATTCTCATAATATGTAACGTACAGAAAACAAAAAGACCTCATTTATTCCCTTTTTGCACTATATATATACCTCAATATACCTTTAATTTTAGCATGCTCTCTTCCTGAAGCCTACCCCGTAAAAAAAAAAAAAAAAAAAAAAAAAGATTAAAAAAACAGTCAAAAGCATGGTAGACAGCGAGCAAACCAAAAGCCATAGAATGAACCATAAAATGAAAAAATAAATAAATAAATAAAATGCCTTGGATTCAGTCAACATGTCAAAAACATGACATGACAGTAATTTACCATAAGAGAAAGTGTCAAAAGGATTGGTAGTTAAAAGAAACTCAGTTAACAGAAATTGTTTTCTCAAGGTGAAAGTCTATTACAAAACTAAAAAATGTTTTACATGTAATAAAAGGGTTAATATATTCAAAATGAGAAATCCAATTTGAATCAGAAATTTCAAATCTGAGAAGAATACGTAGATAGTTTGTAAAAATGTTCACTAGATCTGTCCACTACCAGTTTGGCGTCCCTTGACCAATGAATGGGAGTCGCTATTGTTACAACAGGGTGATGATCCCTTGCAGGCTTCCAGCCGGGAACACTGATAATTATATCTGTAAGGCCAGGCCACAAGCATCACTATGGGAGGCCCGGGATATGAACCAGGATCTCCTCAGGGTGGACCAGCCAATGTCCTCTCCACGGCACCACCTGAGCACCCCGCCTCTGTGTCATTATCAGTCGCTATGTTGGATTTGTGTGTGTGTGTGTGGGGGGGGGGGGGTGGGTGTGTGCACATGTGTTGAAAGCTTTTTTAAGTAAACATGAAGCTAGTGGTCCCCATGGAAATATTTCTGCTAGCAGTTAACCTCTTAAGATTGCTTTTATCCTTATAAAATCTGATTCTGACAAGTTATTGGGGATGTTATGGTTTAAAGAGTTTGATCTATGTAAAAATGCATTCACATGACTATGATTTCCTTTATAAATGTATTTTTACAAAAATTGTTTTTGAGTTTGAATACTGATTTTAAATATATTTAACCTTTTTGTTACTTTCAGCTGGAGCATACAGGCAACTAACTAACTAACAATCTGTAGGTAAATTTCTGTCATTTAATGGTTTTGAGATGTTAACTGAATCTAA